>NW_026610415.1:0-284914 GCF_029499605.1 Hyla sarda
AGTAGGCCAGAATGTCAGTCCATGTTGGAGCAGGTTTAGATACAGTCTAAAGTATAGATCTCAAAGTCTGTGCACAGAATTTAGCAAGGGCCTCGCACCTTCTGATGCATCAGGTAGGTGCACAATAGCATAGCCTAACCCTCTGTACTTTGGTCTATATTGATGCGGGACATAGACAGCCAGCTGATGACCAATCCATTAGTGCAATGGATGGCTGGAAGCATTTGTCTTTGCCTTTGCAATACCACAGAAGCAATGCATGGTCAATGTACAGCAATGACACACCTGTGTGAACAGCCAGGAGACCCCCCCCCCCCCCATGTTATGTTACATAGTTACATAGTTAGTACGGTCGAAAAAAGACATATGTCCATCAAGTTCAACCAGGGAATTAAGGGGTAGGGGTGTGGCGCGATATTGGGGAAGGGATGAGATTTTATATTTCTTCATAAGCATTAATCTTATTTTGTCAATTAGGAACATTCAGCACCCACCCGCTATCAAGGCAGCTGCCTATCATGTCATGCCCTACCTGCACAGGTGTGCTGGCTACTCAAATGATCCAATTAAGGAGGCCATTTAGTCAGCAGCAGCAGAAGTCCTGTGCCTGGACGCTCCAACAGCGGCCAGACACAAGCAGAAGCAGAAGCAGCAGAAGCAGCAGCAGCACCACCTTTTGTTTTTTGGCTGCAGCAGCAGCAAGGCCCACAGGGCTGGCTAGCTGGCTAGCCAGCAAGCAGGTAGCAATGAAAGTAGGAATCTTTCTTTTTAACCCTGTAAGGGGGTGGTGCACTGTACCCGAAGATACTGCCATATCGGGTCAATGCATAGGGCGACGGAAGCAAGCTTCGAAATCGGCCCCCGTTCTCAAAAATCCATTTAATATATGGTCCCCAGATAGGGGACGTATCAGATATTAAACTGATAAGAACAGATACTACACTTGATCTTAGCCAAAAGGCCGAGAAGCGATAACCGTGAAAGGGGCGGGCCCAACAAGGTGCCCTTCATGGGCACTATCACTGCTTGCTGTCAGGGAGGCTGCCAGACAATTTTCCATGCACACTCTGGGCTGGGGGGCAGTCAACCACCAGTACACACAGCAGAACCTAAACCCATACCATTATTGCTAAGCAGCAAGACAGGGGCCCATTGCACTCCCACGGGGCCTTTTTAAATGCAATCCATAACCCGGATTTGCCAGGAACCCTTCTTACTCCTCCTACTTGCATGTGACACTGGGCTTAGGATCTGCATAGGAAACACACACACAAGCACACACCTACCTTTGTTGCCTGCAGATGCCTCCTTGGCTGTCCCCAAACGGTATCAAACCAACACCCACGGGAAGCTGTAAGCATAGAGGACATGCCTGCACCCCATTGGACTTACCTGTGTGGGTTAAACCCGGGTTATTTGACAACCTATGGCGGTGATGGTTCTGCTCAGGCAGAGCAGTGCTGATGCTCCTCATAAAGCTGTCGCTGCTGTGAAGGTTCTAGGTGACATCACAAATCCCTATGGTTACATACACAACAAAGCTGGGTTGTTGTTGTTTACACTCTGCAAGGCCTGTGGAAGTGAGTGACATCATAGCACTGTAGTTCTGAGGGTTCTAGATGGATGCAACAATCTCCTGTTGCTTCTATGAAGGCCATAATAGACGACATCACCAAACAGCTCCATAGTCACATACACAGCAAAGGAGAGATGTTGTTTACACCTAGTGATGTCAGTGGTATTGAGTGACATCACAGCACAGTGCTAAGGCTCCTGGGCCTGGACACAGCAGCGGCTGCAATATCTCAACGGAGAATACGTTTATATATATGTGTGTGTGTGCGCGTATATATATATATATATATATATATATATATATATATATATATTTCTCCGCCGAAATCACTTTTAAACCCATTTCCACCTTTTTTTCCCTTCTCTTCCTCTTACTTTTTTTTCACGTTTTTTTACGTTTTTCTCCTTTTCGCCTCTTTTCTGGGCGTATTATTCTTCTTTTTCTTCTTTTTTTTCGTCTAATGCATACCCCATCAGTGCAGCAATGCTTATTCAATACCGCCAGCAGATGGAGACACTGGGGGATAATTTTCTAAGGATTTATACTGATTTTTCCTGTCTGAATTTGTCGCACAGAAAGTTGCAGGCCAAATATGTGTGACATTTCTGCGACTTTAGCTTCTAGAGCATTTTTACAACATTATACATAGGTGCTGAATACATAAAAAGCGACTGTTCAGCGACAGACAAGTCGCATCGGCTGAAAGTAGGCCAGAATGTCAGTCCATGTTGGAGCAGGTTTAGATACAGTCTAAAGTATAGATCTCAAAGTCTGTGCACAGAATTTAGCAAGGGCCTCGCACCTTCTGATGCATCAGGTAGGTGCACAATAGCATAGCCTAACCCTCTGTACTTTGGTCTATATTGATGCGGGACATAGACAGCCAGCTGATGACTAATCCATTAGTGCAATGGATGGCTGGAAGCATTTGTCTTTGCCTTTGCAATACCACAGAAGCAATGCATGGTCAATGTACAGCAATGACACACCTGTGTGAACAGCCGGGAGACCCCCCCCCCCCCCCCCCCCATGTTATGTTACATAGTTACATAGTTAGTACGGTCGAAAAAAGACATATGTCCATCAAGTTCAACCAGGGAATTAAGGGGTAGGGGTGTGGCGCGATATTGGGGAAGGGATGAGATTTTATATTTCTTCATAAGCATTAATCTTATTTTGTCAATTAGGAACATTCAGCACCCACCCGCTATCAAGGCAGCTGCCTATCATGTCATGCCCTACCTGCACAGGTGTGCTGGCTACTCAAATGATCCAATTAAGGAGGCCGTTTAGTCAGCAGCAGCAGAAGTCCTGTGCCTGGACGCTCCAACAGCGGCCAGACACAAGCAGAAGCAGAAGCAGCAGAAGCAGCAGCAGCACCACCTTTTGTTTTTTGGCTGCAGCAGCAGCAAGGCCCACAGGGCTGGCTAGCTGGCTAGCCAGCAAGCAGGTAGCAATGAAAGTAGGAATCTTTCTTTTTAACCCTGTAAGGGGGTGGTGCACTGTACCCGAAGATACTGCCATATCGGGTCAATGCATAGGGCGACGGAAGCAAGCTTCGAAATCGGCCCCCGTTCTCAAAAATCCATTTAATATATGGTCCCCAGATAGGGGACGTATCAGATATTAAACTGATAAGAACAGATACTACACTTGATCTTAGCCAAAAGGCCGAGAAGCGATAACCGTGAAAGGGGCGGGCCCAACAAGGTGCCCTTCATGGGCACTATCACTGCTTGCTGTCAGGGAGGCTGCCAGACAATTTTCCATGCACACTCTGGGCTGGGGGGCAGTCAACCACCAGTACACACAGCAGAACCTAAACCCATACCATTATTGCTAAGCAGCAAGACAGGGGCCCATTGCACTCCCACGGGGCCTTTTTAAATGCAATCCATAACCCGGATTTGCCAGGAACCCTTCTTACTCCTCCTACTTGCATGTGACACTGGGCTTAGGATCTGCATAGGAAACACACACACAAGCACACACCTACCTTTGTTGCCTGCAGATGCCTCCTTGGCTGTCCCCAAACGGTATCAAACCAACACCCACGGGAAGCTGTAAGCATAGAGGACATGCCTGCACCCCATTGGACTTACCTGTGTGGGTTAAACCCGGGTTATTTGACAACCTATGGCGGTGATGGTTCTGCTCAGGCAGAGCAGTGCTGATGCTCCTCATAAAGCTGTCGCTGCTGTGAAGGTTCTAGGTGACATCACAAATCCCTATGGTTACATACACAACAAAGCTGGGTTGTTGTTGTTTACACTCTGCAAGGCCTGTGGAAGTGAGTGACATCATAGCACTGTAGTTCTGAGGGTTCTAGATGGATGCAACAATCTCCTGTTGCTTCTATGAAGGCCATAATAGACGACATCACCAAACAGCTCCATAGTCACATACACAGCAAAGGAGAGATGTTGTTTACACCTAGTGATGTCAGTGGTATTGAGTGACATCACAGCACAGTGCTAAGGCTCCTGGGTCTGGACACAGCAGCGGCTGCAATATCTCAACGGAGAATACGTTTATATATATGTGTGTGTGTGCGCGTATATATATATATATATATATATATATATATATATATATATATATTTCTCCGCCGAAATCACTTTTAAACCCATTTCCACCTTTTTTTCCCTTCTCTTCCTCTTACTTTTTTTTCACGTTTTTTTACGTTTTTCTCCTTTTCGCCTCTTTTCTGGGCGTATTATTCTTCTTTTTCTTCTTTTTTTTCGTCTAATGCATACCCCATCAGTGCAGCAATGCTTATTCAATACCGCCAGCAGATGGAGACACTGGGGGATAATTTTCTAAGGATTTATACTGATTTTTCCTGTCTGAATTTGTCGCACAGAAAGTTGCAGGCCAAATATGTGTGACATTTCTGCGACTTTAGCTTCTAGAGCATTTTTACAACATTATACATAGGTGCTGAATACATAAAAAGCGACTGTTCAGCGACAGACAAGTCGCATCGGCTGAAAGTAGGCCAGAATGTCAGTCCATGTTGGAGCAGGTTTAGATACAGTCTAAAGTATAGATCTCAAAGTCTGTGCACAGAATTTAGCAAGGGCCTCGCACCTTCTGATGCATCAGGTAGGTGCACAATAGCATAGCCTAACCCTCTGTACTTTGGTCTATATTGATGTGGGACATAGACAGCCAGCTGATGACCAATCCATTAGTGCAATGGATGGCTGGAAGCATTTGTCTTTGCCTTTGCAATACCACAGAAGCAATGCATGGTCAATGTACAGCAATGACACACCTGTGTGAACAGCCAGGAGACCCCCCCCCCCCCCCCATGTTATGTTACATAGTTACATAGTTAGTACGGTCGAAAAAAGACATATGTCCGTCAAGTTCAACCAGGGAATTAAGGGGTAGGGGTGTGGCGCGATATTGGGGAAGGGATGAGATTTTATATTTCTTCATAAGCATTAATCTTATTTTGTCAATTAGGAACATTCAGCACCCACCCGCTATCAAGGCAGCTGCCTATCATGTCATGCCCTACCTGCACAGGTGTGCTGGCTACTCAAATGATCCAATTAAGGAGGCCATTTAGTCAGCAGCAGCAGAAGTCCTGTGCCTGGACGCTCCAACAGCGGCCAGACACAAGCAGAAGCAGAAGCAGCAGAAGCAGCAGCAGCACCACCTTTTGTTTTTTGGCTGCAGCAGCAGCAAGGCCCACAGGGCTGGCTAGCTGGCTAGCCAGCAAGCAGGTAGCAATGAAAGTAGGAATCTTTCTTTTTAACCCTGTAAGGGGGTGGTGCACTGTACCCGAAGATACTGCCATATCGGGTCAATGCATAGGGCGACGGAAGCAAGCTTCGAAATCGGCCCCCGTTCTCAAAAATCCATTTAATATATGGTCCCCAGATAGGGGACGTATCAGATATTAAACTGATAAGAACAGATACTACACTTGATCTTAGCCAAAAGGCCGAGAAGCGATAACCGTGAAAGGGGCGGGCCCAACAAGGTGCCCTTCATGGGCACTATCACTGCTTGCTGTCAGGGAGGCTGCCAGACAATTTTCCATGCACACTCTGGGCTGGGGGGCAGTCAACCACCAGTACACACAGCAGAACCTAAACCCATACCATTATTGCTAAGCAGCAAGACAGGGGCCCATTGCACTCCCACGGGGCCTTTTTAAATGCAATCCATAACCCGGATTTGCCAGGAACCCTTCTTACTCCTCCTACTTGCATGTGACACTGGGCTTAGGATCTGCATAGGAAACACACACACAAGCACACACCTACCTTTGTTGCCTGCAGATGCCTCCTTGGCTGTCCCCAAACGGTATCAAACCAACACCCACGGGAAGCTGTAAGCATAGAGGACATGCCTGCACCCCATTGGACTTACCTGTGTGGGTTAAACCCGGGTTATTTGACAACCTATGGCGGTGATGGTTCTGCTCAGGCAGAGCAGTGCTGATGCTCCTCATAAAGCTGTCGCTGCTGTGAAGGTTCTAGGTGACATCACAAATCCCTATGGTTACATACACAACAAAGCTGGGTTGTTGTTGTTTACACTCTGCAAGGCCTGTGGAAGTGAGTGACATCATAGCACTGTAGTTCTGAGGGTTCTAGATGGATGCAACAATCTCCTGTTGCTTCTATGAAGGCCATAATAGACGACATCACCAAACAGCTCCATAGTCACATACACAGCAAAGGAGAGATGTTGTTTACACCTAGTGATGTCAGTGGTATTGAGTGACATCACAGCACAGTGCTAAGGCTCCTGGGCCTGGACACAGCAGCGGCTGCAATATCTCAACGGAGAATACGTTTATATATATGTGTGTGTGTGCGCGTATATATATATATATATATATATATATATATATATATATATATTTCTCCGCCGAAATCACTTTTAAACCCATTTCCACCTTTTTTTCCCTTCTCTTCCTCTTACTTTTTTTTCACGTTTTTTTACGTTTTTCTCCTTTTCGCCTCTTTTCTGGGCGTATTATTCTTCTTTTTCTTCTTTTTTTTCGTCTAATGCATACCCCATCAGTGCAGCAATGCTTATTCAATACCGCCAGCAGATGGAGACACTGGGGGATAATTTTCTAAGGATTTATACTGATTTTTCCTGTCTGAATTTGTCGCACAGAAAGTTGCAGGCCAAATATGTGTGACATTTCTGCGACTTTAGCTTCTAGAGCATTTTTACAACATTATACATAGGTGCTGAATACATAAAAAGCGACTGTTCAGCGACAGACAAGTCGCATCGGCTGAAAGTAGGCCAGAATGTCAGTCCATGTTGGAGCAGGTTTAGATACAGTCTAAAGTATAGATCTCAAAGTCTGTGCACAGAATTTAGCAAGGGCCTCGCACCTTCTGATGCATCAGGTAGGTGCACAATAGCATAGCCTAACCCTCTGTACTTTGGTCTATATTGATGCGGGACATAGACAGCCAGCTGATGACCAATCCATTAGTGCAATGGATGGCTGGAAGCATTTGTCTTTGCCTTTGCAATACCACAGAAGCAATGCATGGTCAATGTACAGCAATGACACACCTGTGTGAACAGCCAGGAGACCCCCCCCCCCCCCCATGTTATGTTACATAGTTACATAGTTAGTACGGTCGAAAAAAGACATATGTCCATCAAGTTCAACCAGGGAATTAAGGGGTAGGGGTGTGGCGCGATATTGGGGAAGGGATGAGATTTTATATTTCTTCATAAGCATTAATCTTATTTTGTCAATTAGGAACATTCAGCACCCACCCGCTATCAAGGCAGCTGCCTATCATGTCATGCCCTACCTGCACAGGTGTGCTGGCTACTCAAATGATCCAATTAAGGAGGCCATTTAGTCAGCAGCAGCAGAAGTCCTGTGCCTGGACGCTCCAACAGCGGCCAGACACAAGCAGAAGCAGAAGCAGCAGAAGCAGCAGCAGCACCACCTTTTGTTTTTTGGCTGCAGCAGCAGCAAGGCCCACAGGGCTGGCTAGCTGGCTAGCCAGCAAGCAGGTAGCAATGAAAGTAGGAATCTTTCTTTTTAACCCTGTAAGGGGGTGGTGCACTGTACCCGAAGATACTGCCATATCGGGTCAATGCATAGGGCGACGGAAGCAAGCTTCGAAATCGGCCCCCGTTCTCAAAAATCCATTTAATATATGGTCCCCAGATAGGGGACGTATCAGATATTAAACTGATAAGAACAGATACTACACTTGATCTTAGCCAAAAGGCCGAGAAGCGATAACCGTGAAAGGGGCGGGCCCAACAAGGTGCCCTTCATGGGCACTATCACTGCTTGCTGTCAGGGAGGCTGCCAGACAATTTTCCATGCACACTCTGGGCTGGGGGGCAGTCAACCACCAGTACACACAGCAGAACCTAAACCCATACCATTATTGCTAAGCAGCAAGACAGGGGCCCATTGCACTCCCACGGGGCCTTTTTAAATGCAATCCATAACCCGGATTTGCCAGGAACCCTTCTTACTCCTCCTACTTGCATGTGACACTGGGCTTAGGATCTGCATAGGAAACACACACACAAGCACACACCTACCTTTGTTGCCTGCAGATGCCTCCTTGGCTGTCCCCAAACGGTATCAAACCAACACCCACGGGAAGCTGTAAGCATAGAGGACATGCCTGCACCCCATTGGACTTACCTGTGTGGGTTAAACCCGGGTTATTTGACAACCTATGGCGGTGATGGTTCTGCTCAGGCAGAGCAGTGCTGATGCTCCTCATAAAGCTGTCGCTGCTGTGAAGGTTCTAGGTGACATCACAAATCCCTATGGTTACATACACAACAAAGCTGGGTTGTTGTTGTTTACACTCTGCAAGGCCTGTGGAAGTGAGTGACATCATAGCACTGTAGTTCTGAGGGTTCTAGATGGATGCAACAATCTCCTGTTGCTTCTATGAAGGCCATAATAGACGACATCACCAAACAGCTCCATAGTCACATACACAGCAAAGGAGAGATGTTGTTTACACCTAGTGATGTCAGTGGTATTGAGTGACATCACAGCACAGTGCTAAGGCTCCTGGGCCTGGACACAGCAGCGGCTGCAATATCTCAACGGAGAATACGTTTATATATATGTGTGTGTGTGCGCGTGTATATATATATATATATATATATATATATATATTTCTCCGCCGAAATCACTTTTAAACCCATTTCCACCTTTTTTTCCCTTCTCTTCCTCTTACTTTTTTTTCACGTTTTTTTACGTTTTTCTCCTTTTCGCCTCTTTTCTGGCCGTATTATTCTTCTTTTTCTTCTTTTTTTTCGTCTAATGCATACCCCATCAGTGCAGCAATGCTTATTCAATACCGCCAGCAGATGGAGACACTGGGGGATAATTTTCTAAGGATTTATACTGATTTTTCCTGTCTGAATTTGTCGCACAGAAAGTTGCAGGCCAAATATGTGTGACATTTCTGCGACTTTAGCTTCTAGAGCATTTTTACAACATTATACATAGGTGCTGAATACATAAAAAGCGACTGTTCAGCGACAGACAAGTCGCATCGGCTGAAAGTAGGCCAGAATGTCAGTCCATGTTGGAGCAGGTTTAGATACAGTCTAAAGCATAGATCTCAAAGTCTGTGCACAGAATTTAGCAAGGGCCTCGCACCTTCTGATGCATCAGGTAGGTGCACAATAGCATAGCCTAACCCTCTGTACTTTGGTCTATATTGATGCGGGACATAGACAGCCAGCTGATGACCAATCCATTAGTGCAATGGATGGCTGGAAGCATTTGTCTTTGCCTTTGCAATACCACAGAAGCAATGCATGGTCAATGTACAGCAATGACACACCTGTGTGAACAGCCAGGAGACCCCCCCCCCATGTTATGTTACATAGTTACATAGTTAGTACGGTCGAAAAAAGACATATGTCCATCAAGTTCAACCAGGGAATTAAGGGGTAGGGGTGTGGCGCGATATTGGGGAAGGGATGAGATTTTATATTTCTTCATAAGCATTAATCTTATTTTGTCAATTAGGAACATTCAGCACCCACCCGCTATCAAGGCAGCTGCCTATCATGTCATGCCCTACCTGCACAGGTGTGCTGGCTACTCAAATGATCCAATTAAGGAGGCCATTTAGTCAGCAGCAGCAGAAGTCCTGTGCCTGGACGCTCCAACAGCGGCCAGACACAAGCAGAAGCAGAAGCAGCAGAAGCAGCAGCAGCACCACCTTTTGTTTTTTGGCTGCAGCAGCAGCAAGGCCCACAGGGCGAGCTAGCTGGCTAGCCAGCAAGCAGGTAGCAATGAAAGTAGGAATCTTTCTTTTTAACCCTGTAAGGGGGTGGTGCACTGTACCCGAAGATACTGCCATATCGGGTCAATGCATAGGGCGACGGAAGCAAGCTTCGAAATCGGCCCCCGTTCTCAAAAATCCATTTAATATATGGTCCCCAGATAGGGGACGTATCAGATATTAAACTGATAAGAACAGATTTTTTTTTTTTTTTTTTTTTTTTTTTTCTAAAGCCGAGGAACGTGCTTTCGATTCACCCAAAGTGCAAGAAAAAGTGCAAACGTGTTACACTAAAAAAACGTGCACAAAGGATGCGGTCTATCGCAAGCCCTTCTCCGATAGGAGAGAGGCCCCCCAACAAACCTTACCCTTCGCCTCCGGACCAAAAGGTACCTGCGAGGTTCCAGGTTCGATGTCCCTTTTCGCCGAAGCTACTAGGGGACCACAAATGCTCCCGGCATCCCCCTTGGCGTTAGCCAAGGTATCTGCCCGCAGAGCCGATTACGGTAGGTACCCTGCCAAAGCAGGAGTACCCGGGGTGTTTGCAGGGAGGTGCGGAACCTAATGGCCACACACACCTCCCCTAGACCGCCAGGAGGGACACCCAGAAGGGCTACCGCATCCTGACCAATCCTGTGAACACACAACACGCAAAAAGTGACACAGTGAGACAAAAAAGAAATAAATAAGTGAATGTGTGCAGATATACTGCCCGGACATCCGGCCGGATCTATAAAAATTTCTCTGATCCTAGCCAGAAGGCCGGGAATCAAGAGGTGAGTGCCACAAGGTGAAGAGATTATGGTGCCCGTGCTTCAACTCAGTGAGTCTATTCTCCCAGTGAGTTTCGGCACCTCGGGGTCACCACTCCCCGAGGCACAAAAGTACCTCGGCTCTAGACCCTCTCAGCCTCATGGCGAGACCCGGAGGGAACAGGTCACATCGGGGCAGCCGTCAAGCTGATTCCTCAGAACCAGCCCCGGAAAGCCCTGGTACACCTGCATCCTCCATGCAGCACCCATCCCCACCAGCATGAAAACTGATAAGAACAGATACTACACTTGATCTTAGCCAAAAGGCCGAGAAGCGATAACCGTGAAAGGGGCGGGCCCAACAAGGTGCCCTTCATGGGCACTATCACTGCTTGCTGTCAGGGAGGCTGCCAGACAATTTTCCATGCACACTCTGGGCTGGGGGGCAGTCAACCACCAGTACACACAGCAGAACCTAAACCCATACCATTATTGCTAAGCAGCAAGACAGGGGCCCATTGCACTCCCACGGGGCCTTTTTAAATGCAATCCATAACCCGGATTTGCCAGGAACCCTTCTTACTCCTCCTACTTGCATGTGACACTGGGCTTAGGATCTGCATAGGAAACACACACACAAGCACACACCTACCTTTGTTGCCTGCAGATGCCTCCTTGGCTGTCCCCAAACGGTATCAAACCAACACCCACGGGAAGCTGTAAGCATAGAGGACATGCCTGCACCCCATTGGACTTACCTGTGTGGGTTAAACCCGGGTTATTTGACAACCTATGGCGGTGATGGTTCTGCTCAGGCAGAGCAGTGCTGATGCTCCTCATAAAGCTGTCGCTGCTGTGAAGGTTCTAGGTGACATCACAAATCCCTATGGTTACATACACAACAAAGCTGGGTTGTTGTTGTTTACACTCTGCAAGGCCTGTGGAAGTGAGTGACATCATAGCACTGTAGTTCTGAGGGTTCTAGATGGATGCAACAATCTCCTGTTGCTTCTATGAAGGCCATAATAGACGACATCACCAAACAGCTCCATAGTCACATACACAGCAAAGGAGAGATGTTGTTTACACCTAGTGATGTCAGTGGTATTGAGTGACATCACAGCACAGTGCTAAGGCTCCTGGGCCTGGACACAGCAGCGGCTGCAATATCTCAACGGAGAATACGTTTATATATATGTGTGTGTGTGCGCGTATATATATATATATATATATATATATATATATATATATATATATATATATATTTCTCCGCCGAAATCACTTTTAAACCCATTTCCACCTTTTTTTCCCTTCTCTTCCTCTTACTTTTTTTTCACGTTTTTTTACGTTTTTCTCCTTTTCGCCTCTTTTCTGGGCGTATTATTCTTCTTTTTCTTCTTTTTTTTCGTCTAATGCATACCCCATCAGTGCAGCAATGCTTATTCAATACCGCCAGCAGATGGAGACACTGGGGGATAATTTTCTAAGGATTTATACTGATTTTTCCTGTCTGAATTTGTCGCACAGAAAGTTGCAGGCCAAATATGTGTGACATTTCTGCGACTTTAGCTTCTAGAGCATTTTTACAACATTATACATAGGTGCTGAATACATAAAAAGCGACTGTTCAGCGACAGACAAGTCGCATCGGCTGAAAGTAGGCCAGAATGTCAGTCCATGTTGGAGCAGGTTTAGATACAGTCTAAAGTATAGATCTCAAAGTCTGTGCACAGAATTTAGCAAGGGCCTCGCACCTTCTGATGCATCAGGTAGGTGCACAATAGCATAGCCTAACCCTCTGTACTTTGGTCTATATTGATGCGGGACATAGACAGCCAGCTGATGACCAATCCATTAGTGCAATGGATGGCTGGAAGCATTTGTCTTTGCCTTTGCAATACCACAGAAGCAATGCATGGTCAATGTACAGCAATGACACACCTGTGTGAACAGCCAGGAGACCCCCCCCCCCCCCCCATGTTATGTTACATAGTTACATAGTTAGTACGGTCGAAAAAAGACATATGTCCATCAAGTTCAACCAGGGAATTAAGGGGTAGGGGTGTGGCGCGATATTGGGGAAGGGATGAGATTTTATATTTCTTCATAAGCATTAATCTTATTTTGTCAATTAGGAACATTCAGCACCCACCCGCTATCAAGGCAGCTGCCTATCATGTCATGCCCTACCTGCACAGGTGTGCTGGCTACTCAAATGATCCAATTAAGGAGGCCATTTAGTCAGCAGCAGCAGAAGTCCTGTGCCTGGACGCTCCAACAGCGGCCAGACACAAGCAGAAGCAGAAGCAGCAGAAGCAGCAGCAGCACCACCTTTTGTTTTTTGGCTGCAGCAGCAGCAAGGCCCACAGGGCTGGCTAGCTGGCTAGCCAGCAAGCAGGTAGCAATGAAAGTAGGAATCTTTCTTTATAACCCTGTAAGGGGGTGGTGCACTGTACCCGAAGATACTGCCATATCGGGTCAATGCATAGGGCGACGGAAGCAAGCTTCGAAATCGGCCCCCGTTCTCAAAAATCCATTTAATATATGGTCCCCAGATAGGGGACGTATCAGATATTAAACTGATAAGAACAGATTTTTTTTTTTTTATTTTTTTAATTAGCCGAGGAACGTGCTTTCGATTCACCCAAAGTGCAAGAAAAAGTGCAAACGTGTTACACTAAAAAAACGTGCACAAAGGATGCGGTCTATCGCAAGCCCTTCTCCGATAGGAGAGAGGCCCCCCAACAAACCTTACCCTTCGCCTCCGGACCAAAAGGTACCTGCGAGGTTCCAGGTTCGATGTCCCTTTTCGCCGAAGCTACTAGGGGACCACAAATGCTCCCGGCATCCCCCTTGGCGTTGGCCAAGGTATCTGCCCGCAGAGCCGATTACGGTAGGTACCCTGCCAAAGCAGGAGTACCCGGGGTGTTTGCAGGGAGGTGCGGAACCTAATGGCCACACACACCTCCCCTAGACCGCCAGGAGGGACACCCAGAAGGGCTACCGCATCCTGACAAATCCTGTGAACACACAACACGCAAAAGGTGACACAGTGAGACAAAAAGGAAATAAATAAGTGAATGTGTGCAGATATACTGCCCGGACATCCGGCCGGATCTATAAAAATTTCTCTGATCCTAGCCAGAAGGCCGGGAATCAAGAGGTGAGTGCCACAAGGTGAAGAGATTATGGTGCCCGTGCTTCAACTCAGTGAGCCTATTCTCCCAGTGAGTTTCGGCACCTCGGGGTCACCACTCCCCGAGGCACAAAAGTACCTCGGCTCTAGACCCTCTCAGCCTCATGGCGAGACCCGGAGGGAACAGGTCACATCGGGGCAGCCGTCGAGCTGATTCCTCAGAACCAGCCCCGGAAAGCCCTGGTACACCTGCATCCTCCATGCAGCACCCATCCCCACCAGCATGAAAACTGATAAGAACAGATACTACACTTGATCTTAGCCAAAAGGCCGAGAAGCGATAACCGTGAAAGGGGCGGGCCCAACAAGGTGCCCTTCATGGGCACTATCACTGCTTGCTGTCAGGGAGGCTGCCAGAAAATTTTCCATGCACACTCTGGGCTGGGGGGCAGTCAACCACCAGTACACACAGCAGAACCTAAACCCATACCATTATTGCTAAGCAGCAAGACAGGGGCCCATTGCACTCCCACGGGGCCTTTTTAAATGCAATCCATAACCCGGATTTGCCAGGAACCCTTCTTACTCCTCCTACTTGCATGTGACACTGGGCTTAGGATCTGCATAGGAAACACACACACAAGCACACACCTACCTTTGTTGCCTGCAGATGCCTCCTTGGCTGTCCCCAAACGGTATCAAACCAACACCCACGGGAAGCTGTAAGCATAGAGGACATGCCTGCACCCCATTGGACTTACCTGTGTGGGTTAAACCCGGGTTATTTGACAACCTATGGCGGTGATGGTTCTGCTCAGGCAGAGCAGTGCTGATGCTCCTCATAAAGCTGTCGCTGCTGTGAAGGTTCTAGGTGACATCACAAATCCCTATGGTTACATACACAACAAAGCTGGGTTGTTGTTGTTTACACTCTGCAAGGCCTGTGGAAGTGAGTGACATCATAGCACTGTAGTTCTGAGGGTTCTAGATGGATGCAACAATCTCCTGTTGCTTCTATGAAGGCCATAATAGACGACATCACCAAACAGCTCCATAGTCACATACACAGCAAAGGAGAGATGTTGTTTACACCTAGTGATGTCAGTGGTATTGAGTGACATCACAGCACAGTGCTAAGGCTCCTGGGCCTGGACACAGCAGCGGCTGCAATATCTCAACAGAGAATACGTTTATATATATGTGTGTGTGTGCGCGTATATATATATATATATATATATATATATATATATATATATATATATTTCTCCGCCGAAATCACTTTTAAACCCATTTCCACCTTTTTTTCCCTTCTCTTCCTCTTACTTTTTTTTCACGTTTTTTTACATTTTTCTCCTTTTCGCCTCTTTTCTGGGCGTATTATTCTTCTTTTTCTTCTTTTTTTTCGTCTAATGCATACCCCATCAGTGCAGCAATGCTTATTCAATACCGCCAGCAGATGGAGACACTGGGGGATAATTTTCTAAGGATTTATACTGATTTTTCCTGTCTGAATTTGTCGCACAGAAAGTTGCAGGCCAAATATGTGTGACATTTCTGCGACTTTAGCTTCTAGAGCATTTTTACAACATTATACATAGGTGCTGAATACATAAAAAGCGACTGTTCAGCGACAGACAAGTCGCATCGGCTGAAAGTAGGCCAGAATGTCAGTCCATGTTGGAGCAGGTTTAGATACAGTCTAAAGTATAGATCTCAAAGTCTGTGCACAGAATTTAGCAAGGGCCTCGCACCTTCTGATGCATCAGGTAGGTGCACAATAGCATAGCCTAACCCTCTGTACTTTGGTCTATATTGATGCGGGACATAGACAGCCAGCTGATGACCAATCCATTAGTGCAATGGATGGCTGGAAGCATTTGTCTTTGCCTTTGCAATACCACAGAAGCAATGCATGGTCAATGTACAGCAATGACACACCTGTGTGAACAGCCAGGAGACCCCCCCCCCCCATGTTATGTTACATAGTTACATAGTTAGTACGGTCGAAAAAAGACATATGTCCATCAAGTTCAACCAGGGAATTAAGGGGTAGGGGTGTGGCGCGATATTGGGGAAGGGATGAGATTTTATATTTCTTCATAAGCATTAATCTTATTTTGTCAATTAGGAACATTCAGCACCCACCCGCTATCAAGGCAGCTGCCTATCATGTCATGCCCTACCTGCACAGGTGTGCTGGCTACTCAAATGATCCAATTAAGGAGGCCATTTAGTCAGCAGCAGCAGAAGTCCTGTGCCTGGACGCTCCAACAGCGGCCAGACACAAGCAGAAGCAGAAGCAGCAGAAGCAGCAGCAGCACCACCTTTTGTTTTTTGGCTGCAGCAGCAGCAAGGCCCACAGGGCTGGCTAGCTGGCTAGCCAGCAAGCAGGTAGCAATGAAAGTAGGAATCTTTCTTTTTAACCCTGTAAGGGGGTGGTGCACTGTACCCGAAGATACTGCCATATCGGGTCAATGCATAGGGCGACGGAAGCAAGCTTCGAAATCGGCCCCCGTTCTCAAAAATCCATTTAATATATGGTCCCCAGATAGGGGACGTATCAGATATTAAACTGATAAGAACAGATACTACACTTGATCTTAGCCAAAAGGCCGAGAAGCGATAACCGTGAAAGGGGCGGGCCCAACAAGGTGCCCTTCATGGGCACTATCACTGCTTGCTGTCAGGGAGGCTGCCAGACAATTTTCCATGCACACTCTGGGCTGGGGGGCAGTCAACCACCAGTACACACAGCAGAACCTAAACCCATACCATTATTGCTAAGCAGCAAGACAGGGGCCCATTGCACTCCCACGGGGCCTTTTTAAATGCAATCCATAACCCGGATTTGCCAGGAACCCTTCTTACTCCTCCTACTTGCATGTGACACTGGGCTTAGGATCTGCATAGGAAACACACACACAAGCACACACCTACCTTTGTTGCCTGCAGATGCCTCCTTGGCTGTCCCCAAACGGTATCAAACCAACACCCACGGGAAGCTGTAAGCATAGAGGACATGCCTGCACCCCATTGGACTTACCTGTGTGGGTTAAACCCGGGTTATTTGACAACCTATGGCGGTGATGGTTCTGCTCAGGCAGAGCAGTGCTGATGCTCCTCATAAAGCTGTCGCTGCTGTGAAGGTTCTAGGTGACATCACAAATCCCTATGGTTACATACACAACAAAGCTGGGTTGTTGTTGTTTACACTCTGCAAGGCCTGTGGAAGTGAGTGACATCATAGCACTGTAGTTCTGAGGGTTCTAGATGGATGCAACAATCTCCTGTTGCTTCTATGAAGGCCATAATAGACGACATCACCAAACAGCTCCATAGTCACATACACAGCAAAGGAGAGATGTTGTTTACACCTAGTGATGTCACTGGTTTTGAGTGACATCACAGCACAGTGCTAAGGCTCCTGGGCCTGGACACAGCAGCGGCTGCAATATCTCAACAGAGAATACGTTTATATATATGTGTGTGTGTGCGCGTATATATATATATATATATATATATATATATATATATATATATATTTCTCCGCCGAAATCACTTTTAAACCCATTTCCACCTTTTTTTCCCTTCTCTTCCTCTTACTTTTTTTTCACGTTTTTTTACATTTTTCTCCTTTTCGCCTCTTTTCTGGGCGTATTATTCTTCTTTTTCTTCTTTTTTTTCGTCTAATGCATACCCCATCAGTGCAGCAATGCTTATTCAATACCGCCAGCAGATGGAGACACTGGGGGATAATTTTCTAAGGATTTATACTGATTTTTCCTGTCTGAATTTGTCGCACAGAAAGTTGCAGGCCAAATATGTGTGACATTTCTGCGACTTTAGCTTCTAGAGCATTTTTACAACATTATACATAGGTGCTGAATACATAAAAAGCGACTGTTCAGCGACAGACAAGTCGCATCGGCTGAAAGTAGGCCAGAATGTCAGTCCATGTTGGAGCAGGTTTAGATACAGTCTAAAGTATAGATCTCAAAGTCTGTGCACAGAATTTAGCAAGGGCCTCGCACCTTCTGATGCATCAGGTAGGTGCACAATAGCATAGCCTAACCCTCTGTACTTTGGTCTATATTGATGCGGGACATAGACAGCCAGCTGATGACCAATCCATTAGTGCAATGGATGGCTGGAAGCATTTGTCTTTGCCTTTGCAATACCACAGAAGCAATGCATGGTCAATGTACAGCAATGACACACCTGTGTGAACAGCCAGGAGACCCCCCCCCCCCCCCATGTTATGTTACATAGTTACATAGTTAGTACGGTCGAAAAAAGACATATGTCCATCAAGTTCAACCAGGGAATTAAGGGGTAGGGGTGTGGCGCGATATTGGGGAAGGGATGAGATTTTATATTTCTTCATAAGCATTAATCTTATTTTGTCAATTAGGAACATTCAGCACCCACCCGCTATCAAGGCAGCTGCCTATCATGTCATGCCCTACCTGCACAGGTGTGCTGGCTACTCAAATGATCCAATTAAGGAGGCCATTTAGTCAGCAGCAGCAGAAGTCCTGTGCCTGGACGCTCCAACAGCGGCCAGACACAAGCAGAAGCAGAAGCAGCAGAAGCAGCAGCAGCACCACCTTTTGTTTTTTGGCTGCAGCAGCAGCAAGGCCCACAGGGCTGGCTAGCTGGCTAGCCAGCAAGCAGGTAGCAATGAAAGTAGGAATCTTTCTTTTTAACCCTGTAAGGGGGTGGTGCACTGTACCCGAAGATACTGCCATATCGGGTCAATGCATAGGGCGACGGAAGCAAGCTTCGAAATCGGCCCCCGTTCTCAAAAATCCATTTAATATATGGTCCCCAGATAGGGGACGTATCAGATATTAAACTGATAAGAACAGATACTACACTTGATCTTAGCCAAAAGGCCGAGAAGCGATAACCGTGAAAGGGGCGGGCCCAACAAGGTGCCCTTCATGGGCACTATCACTGCTTGCTGTCAGGGAGGCTGCCAGACAATTTTCCATGCACACTCTGGGCTGGGGGGCAGTCAACCACCAGTACACACAGCAGAACCTAAACCCATACCATTATTGCTAAGCAGCAAGACAGGGGCCCATTGCACTCCCACGGGGCCTTTTTAAATGCAATCCATAACCCGGATTTGCCAGGAACCCTTCTTACTCCTCCTACTTGCATGTGACACTGGGCTTAGGATCTGCATAGGAAACACACACACAAGCACACACCTACCTTTGTTGCCTGCAGATGCCTCCTTGGCTGTCCCCAAACGGTATCAAACCAACACCCACGGGAAGCTGTAAGCATAGAGGACATGCCTGCACCCCATTGGACTTACCTGTGTGGGTTAAACCCGGGTTATTTGACAACCTATGGCGGTGATGGTTCTGCTCAGGCAGAGCAGTGCTGATGCTCCTCATAAAGCTGTCGCTGCTGTGAAGGTTCTAGGTGACATCACAAATCCCTA
The DNA here is from genome assembly GCF_029499605.1 of Hyla sarda. Classification (NCBI taxonomy): domain Eukaryota; kingdom Metazoa; phylum Chordata; class Amphibia; order Anura; family Hylidae; genus Hyla; species Hyla sarda. Next base: position 19,199 of record NW_026610415.1, read on the forward strand.
TGGTTACATACACAACAAAGCTGGGTTGTTGTTGTTTACACTCTGCAAGGCCTGTGGAAGTGAGTGACATCATAGCACTGTAGTTCTGAGGGTTCTAGATGGATGCAACAATCTCCTGTTGCTTCTATGAAGGCCATAATAGACGACATCACCAAACAGCTCCATAGTCACATACACAGCAAAGGAGAGATGTTGTTTACACCTAGTGATGTCAGTGGTATTGAGTGACATCACAGCACAGTGCTAAGGCTCCTGGGCCTGGACACAGCAGCGGCTGCAATATCTCAACGGAGAATACGTTTATATATATGTGTGTGTGCGCGTATATATATATATATATATATATATATATATATATATATATATATATATATTTCTCCGCCGAAATCACTTTTAAACCCATTTCCACCTTTTTTTCCCTTCTCTTCCTCTTACTTTTTTTTCACGTTTTTTTACGTTTTTCTCCTTTTCGCCTCTTTTCTGGGCGTATTATTCTTCTTTTTCTTCTTTTTTTCGTCTAATGCATACCCCATCAGTGCAGCAATGCTTATTCAATACCGCCAGCAGATGGAGACACTGGGGGATAATTTTCTAAGGATTTATACTGATTTTTCCTGTCTGAATTTGTCGCACAGAAAGTTGCAGGCCAAATATGTGTGACATTTCTGCGACTTTAGCTTCTAGAGCATTTTTACAACATTATACATAGGTGCTGAATACATAAAAAGCGACTGTTCAGCGACAGACAAGTCGCATCGGCTGAAAGTAGGCCAGAATGTCAGTCCATGTTGGAGCAGGTTTAGATACAGTCTAAAGTATAGATCTCAAAGTCTGTGCACAGAATTTAGCAAGGGCCTCGCACCTTCTGATGCATCAGGTAGGTGCACAATAGCATAGCCTAACCCTCTGTACTTTGGTCTATATTGATGCGGGACATAGACAGCCAGCTGATGACCAATCCATTAGTGCAATGGATGGCTGGAAGCATTTGTCTTTGCCTTTGCAATACCACAGAAGCAATGCATGGTCAATGTACAGCAATGACACACCTGTGTGAACAGCCAGGAGACCCCCCCCCCCCCCCCATGTTATGTTACATAGTTACATAGTTAGTACGGTCGAAAAAAGACATATGTCCATCAAGTTCAACCAGGGAATTAAGGGGTAGGGGTGTGGCGCGATATTGGGGAAGGGATGAGATTTTATATTTCTTCATAAGCATTAATCTTATTTTGTCAATTAGGAACATTCAGCACCCACCCGCTATCAAGGCAGCTGCCTATCATGTCATGCCCTACCTGCACAGGTGTGCTGGCTACTCAAATGATCCAATTAAGGAGGCCATTTAGTCAGCAGCAGCAGAAGTCCTGTGCCTGGACGCTCCAACAGCGGCCAGACACAAGCAGAAGCAGAAGCAGCAGAAGCAGCAGCAGCACCACCTTTTGTTTTTTGGCTGCAGCAGCAGCAAGGCCCACAGGGCTGGCTAGCTGGCTAGCCAGCAAGCAGGTAGCAATGAAAGTAGGAATCTTTCTTTTTAACCCTGTAAGGGGGTGGTGCACTGTACCCGAAGATACTGCCATATCGGGTCAATGCATAGGGCGACGGAAGCAAGCTTCGAAATCGGCCCCCGTTCTCAAAAATCCATTTAATATATGGTCCCCAGATAGGGGACGTATCAGATATTAAACTGATAAGAACAGATACTACACTTGATCTTAGCCAAAAGGCCGAGAAGCGATAACCGTGAAAGGGGCGGGCCCAACAAGGTGCCCTTCATGGGCACTATCACTGCTTGCTGTCAGGGAGGCTGCCAGACAATTTTCCATGCACACTCTGGGCTGGGGGGCAGTCAACCACCAGTACACACAGCAGAACCTAAACCCATACCATTATTGCTAAGCAGCAAGACAGGGGCCCATTGCACTCCCACGGGGCCTTTTTAAATGCAATCCATAACCCGGATTTGCCAGGAACCCTTCTTACTCCTCCTACTTGCATGTGACACTGGGCTTAGGATCTGCATAGGAAACACACACACAAGCACACACCTACCTTTGTTGCCTGCAGATGCCTCCTTGGCTGTCCCCAAACGGTATCAAACCAACACCCACGGGAAGCTGTAAGCATAGAGGACATGCCTGCACCCCATTGGACTTACCTGTGTGGGTTAAACCCGGGTTATTTGACAACCTATGGCGGTGATGGTTCTGCTCAGGCAGAGCAGTGCTGATGCTCCTCATAAAGCTGTCGCTGCTGTGAAGGTTCTAGGTGACATCACAAATCCCTATGGTTACATACACAACAAAGCTGGGTTGTTGTTGTTTACACTCTGCAAGGCCTGTGGAAGTGAGTGACATCATAGCACTGTAGTTCTGAGGGTTCTAGATGGATGCAACAATCTCCTGTTGCTTCTATGAAGGCCATAATAGACGACATCACCAAACAGCTCCATAGTCACATACACAGCAAAGGAGAGATGTTGTTTACACCTAGTGATGTCAGTGGTATTGAGTGACATCACAGCACAGTGCTAAGGCTCCTGGGCCTGGACACAGCAGCGGCTGCAATATCTCAACGGAGAATACGTTTATATATATGTGTGTGTGTGCGCGTATATATATATATATATATATATATATATATATATATATATATATTTCTCCGCCAAAATCACTTTTAAACCCATTTCCACCTTTTTTTCCCTTCTCTTCCTCTTACTTTTTTTTCACGTTTTTTTACGTTTTTCTCCTTTTCGCCTCTTTTCTGGGCGTATTATTCTTCTTTTTCTTCTTTTTTTTCGTCTAATGCATATCCCATCAGTGCAGCAATGCTTATTCAATACCGCCAGCAGATGGAGACACTGGGGGATAATTTTCTAAGGATTTATACTGATTTTTCCTGTCTGAATTTGTCGCACAGAAAGTTGCAGGCCAAATATGTGTGACATTTCTGCGACTTTAGCTTCTAGAGCATTTTTACAACATTATACATAGGTGCTGAATACATAAAAAGCGACTGTTCAGCGACAGACAAGTCGCATCGGCTGAAAGTAGGCCAGAATGTCAGTCCATGTTGGAGCAGGTTTAGATACAGTCTAAAGTATAGATCTCAAAGTCTGTGCACAGAATTTAGCAAGGGCCTCGCACCTTCTGATGCATCAGGTAGGTGCACAATAGCATAGCCTAACCCTCTGTACTTTGGTCTATATTGATGCGGGACATAGACAGCCAGCTGATGACCAATCCATTAGTGCAATGGATGGCTGGAAGCATTTGTCTTTGCCTTTGCAATACCACAGAAGCAATGCATGGTCAATGTACAGCAATGACACACCTGTGTGAACAGCCAGGAGACCCCCCCCCCCCCCATGTTATGTTACATAGTTACATAGTTAGTACGGTCGAAAAAAGACATATGTCCATCAAGTTCAACCAGGGAATTAAGGGGTAGGGGTGTGGCGCGATATTGGGGAAGGGATGAGATTTTATATTTCTTCATAAGCATTAATCTTATTTTGTCAATTAGGAACATTCAGCACCCACCCGCTATCAAGGCAGCTGCCTATCATGTCATGCCCTACCTGCACAGGTGTGCTGGCTACTCAAATGATCCAATTAAGGAGGCCATTTAGTCAGCAGCAGCAGAAGTCCTGTGCCTGGACGCTCCAACAGCGGCCAGACACAAGCAGAAGCAGAAGCAGCAGAAGCAGCAGCAGCACCACCTTTTGTTTTTTGGCTGCAGCAGCAGCAAGGCCCACAGGGCTGGCTAGCTGGCTAGCCAGCAAGCAGGTAGCAATGAAAGTAGGAATCTTTCTTTTTAACCCTGTAAGGGGGTGGTGCACTGTACCCGAAGATACTGCCATATCGGGTCAATGCATAGGGCGACGGAAGCAAGCTTCGAAATCGGCCCCCGTTCTCAAAAATCCATTTAATATATGGTCCCCATATAGGGGACGTATCAGATATTAAACTGATAAGAACAGATACTACACTTGATCTTAGCCAAAAGGCCGAGAAGCGATAACCGTGAAAGGGGCGGGCCCAACAAGGTGCCCTTCATGGGCACTATCACTGCTTGCTGTCAGGGAGGCTGCCAGACAATTTTCCATGCACACTCTGGGCTGGGGGGCAGTCAACCACCAGTACACACAGCAGAACCTAAACCCATACCATTATTGCTAAGCAGCAAAACAGGGGCCCATTGCACTCCCACGGGGCCTTTTTAAATGCAATCCATAACCCGGATTTGCCAGGAACCCTTCTTACTCCTCCTACTTGCATGTGACACTGGGCTTAGGATCTGCATAGGAAACACACACACAAGCACACACCTACCTTTGTTGCCTGCAGATGCCTCCTTGGCTGTCCCCAAACGGTATCAAACCAACACCCACGGGAAGCTGTAAGCATAGAGGACATGCCTGCACCCCATTGGACTTACCTGTGTGGGTTAAACCCGGGTTATTTGACAACCTATGGCGGTGATGGTTCTGCTCAGGCAGAGCAGTGCTGATGCTCCTCATAAAGCTGTCGCTGCTGTGAAGGTTCTAGGTGACATCACAAATCCCTATGGTTACATACACAACAAAGCTGGGTTGTTGTTGTTTACACTCTGCAAGGCCTGTGGAAGTGAGTGACATCATAGCACTGTAGTTCTGAGGGTTCTAGATGGATGCAACAATCTCCTGTTGCTTCTATGAAGGCCATAATAGACGACATAACCAAACAGCTCCATAGTCACATACACAGCAAAGGAGAGATGTTGTTTACACCTAGTGATGTCAGTGGTATTGAGTGACATCACAGCACAGTGCTAAGGCTCCTGGGCCTGGACACAGCAGCGGCTGCAATATCTCAACGGAGAATACGTTTATATATATGTGTGTGTGTGCGCGTATATATATATATATATATATATATATATATATATATATATATATATATTTCTCCGCCGAAATCACTTTTAAACCCATTTCCACCTTTTTTTCCCTTCTCTTCCTCTTACTTTTTTTTCACGTTTTTTTTACGTTTTTCTCCTTTTCACCTCTTTTCTGGGCGTATTATTCTTCTTTTTCTTCTTTTTTTTCGTCTAATGCATACCCCATCAGTGCAGCAATGCTTATTCAATACCGCCAGCAGATGGAGACACTGGGGGATAATTTTCTAAGGATTTATACTGATTTTTCCTGTCTGAATTTGTCGCACAGAAAGTTGCAGGCCAAATATGTGTGACATTTCTGCGACTTTAGCTTCTAGAGCATTTTTACAACATTATACATAGGTGCTGAATACATAAAAAGCGACTGTTCAGCGACAGACAAGTCGCATCGGCTGAAAGTAGGCCAGAATGTCAGTCCATGTTGGAGCAGGTTTAGATACAGTCTAAAGTATAGATCTCAAAGTCTGTGCACAGAATTTAGCAAGGGCCTCGCACCTTCTGATGCATCAGGTAGGTGCACAATAGCATAGCCTAACCCTCTGTACTTTGGTCTATATTGATGCGGGACATAGACAGCCAGCTGATGACCAATCCATTAGTGCAATGGATGGCTGGAAGCATTTGTCTTTGCCTTTGCAATACCACAGAAGCAATGCATGGTCAATGTACAGCAATGACACACCTGTGTGAACAGCCAGGAGACCCCCCCCCCCCCCATGTTATGTTACATAGTTACATAGTTAGTACGGTCGAAAAAAGACATATGTCCATCAAGTTCAACCAGGGAATTAAGGGGTAGGGGTGTGGCGCGATATTGGGGAAGGGATGAGATTTTATATTTCTTCATAAGCATTAATCTTATTTTGTCAATTAGGAACATTCAGCACCCACCCGCTATCAAGGCAGCTGCCTATCATGTCATGCCCTACCTGCACAGGTGTGCTGGCTACTCAAATGATCCAATTAAGGAGGCCATTTAGTCAGCAGCAGCAGAAGTCCTGTGCCTGGACGCTCCAACAGCGGCCAGACACAAGCAGAAGCAGAAGCAGCAGAAGCAGCAGCAGCACCACCTTTTGTTTTTTGGCTGCAGCAGCAGCAAGGCCCACAGGGCTGGCTAGCTGGCTAGCCAGCAAGCAGGTAGCAATGAAAGTAGGAATCTTTCTTTTTAACCCTGTAAGGGGGTGGTGCACTGTACCCGAAGATACTGCCATATCGGGTCAATGCATAGGGCGACGGAAGCAAGCTTCGAAATCGGCCCCCGTTCTCAAAAATCCATTTAATATATGGTCCCCAGATAGGGGACGTATCAGATATTAAACTGATAAGAACAGATACTACACTTGATCTTAGCCAAAAGGCCGAGAAGCGATAACCGTGAAAGGGGCGGGCCCAACAAGGTGCCCTTCATGGGCACTATCACTGCTTGCTGTCAGGGAGGCTGCCAGACAATTTTCCATGCACACTCTGGGCTGGGGGGCAGTCAACCACCAGTACACACAGCAGAACCTAAACCCATACCATTATTGCTAAGCAGCAAGACAGGGGCCCATTGCACTCCCACGGGGCCTTTTTAAATGCAATCCATAACCCGGATTTGCCAGGAACCCTTCTTACTCCTCCTACTTGCATGTGACACTGGGCTTAGGATCTGCATAGGAAACACACACACAAGCACACACCTACCTTTGTTGCCTGCAGATGCCTCCTTGGCTGTCCCCAAACGGTATCAAACCAACACCCACGGGAAGCTGTAAGCATAGAGGACATGCCTGCACCCCATTGGACTTACCTGTGTGGGTTAAACCCGGGTTATTTGACAACCTATGGCGGTGATGGTTCTGCTCAGGCAGAGCAGTGCTGATGCTCCTCATAAAGCTGTCGCTGCTGTGAAGGTTCTAGGTGACATCACAAATCCCTATGGTTACATACACAACAAAGCTGGGTTGTTGTTGTTTACACTCTGCAAGGCCTGTGGAAGTGAGTGACATCATAGCACTGTAGTTCTGAGGGTTCTAGATGGATGCAACAATCTCCTGTTGCTTCTATGAAGGCCATAATAGACGACATCACCAAACAGCTCCATAATCACATACACAGCAAAGGAGAGATGTTGTTTACACCTAGTGATGTCAGTGGTATTGAGTGACATCACAGCACAGTGCTAAGGCTCCTGGGCCTGGACACAGCAGCGGCTGCAATATCTCAACGGAGAATACGTTTATATATATGTGTGTGTGTGCGCGTATATATATATATATATATATATATATATATATATATATATATATATTTCTCCGCCGAAATCACTTTTAAACCCATTTCCACCTTTTTTTCCCTTCTCTTCCTCTTACTTTTTTTTCACGTTTTTTTACGTTTTTCTCCTTTTCGCCTCTTTTCTGGGCGTATTATTCTTCTTTTTCTTCTTTTTTTTCGTCTAATGCATACCCCATCAGTGCAGCAATGCTTATTCAATACCGCCAGCAGATGGAGACACTGGGGGATAATTTTCTAAGGATTTATACTGATTTTTCCTGTCTGAATTTGTCGCACAGAAAGTTGCAGGCCAAATATGTGTGACATTTCTGCGACTTTAGCTTCTAGAGCATTTTTACAACATTATACATAGGTGCTGAATACATAAAAAGCGACTGTTCAGCGACAGACAAGTCGCATCGGCTGAAAGTAGGCCAGAATGTCAGTCCATGTTGGAGCAGGTTTAGATACAGTCTAAAGTATAGATCTCAAAGTCTGTGCACAGAATTTAGCAAGGGCCTCGCACCTTCTGATGCATCAGGTAGGTGCACAATAGCATAGCCTAACCCTCTGTACTTTGGTCTATATTGATGCGGGACATAGACAGCCAGCTGATGACCAATCCATTAGTGCAATGGATGGCTGGAAGCATTTGTCTTTGCCTTTGCAATACCACAGAAGCAATGCATGGTCAATGTACAGCAATGACACACCTGTGTGAACAGCCAGGAGACCCCCCCCCCCCCCATGTTATGTTACATAGTTACATAGTTAGTACGGTCGAAAAAAGACATATGTCCATCAAGTTCAACCAGGGAATTAAGGGGTAGGGGTGTGGTGCGATATTGGGGAAGGGATGAGATTTTATATTTCTTCATAAGCATTAATCTTATTTTGTCAATTAGGAACATTCAGCACCCACCCGCTATCAAGGCAGCTGCCTATCATGTCATGCCCTACCTGCACAGGTGTGCTGGCTACTCAAATGATCCAATTAAGGAGGCCATTTAGTCAGCAGCAGCAGAAGTCCTGTGCCTGGACGCTCCAACAGCGGCCAGACACAAGCAGAAGCAGAAGCAGCAGAAGCAGCAGCAGCACCACCTTTTGTTTTTTGGCTGCAGCAGCAGCAAGGCCCACAGGGCTGGCTAGCTGGCTAGCCAGCAAGCAGGTAGCAATGAAAGTAGGAATCTTTCTTTTTAACCCTGTAAGGGGGTGGTGCACTGTACCCGAAGATACTGCCATATCGGGTCAATGCATAGGGCGACGGAAGCAAGCTTCGAAATCGGCCCCCGTTCTCAAAAATCCAATTAATATATGGTCCCCAGATAGGGGACGTATCAGATATTAAACTGATAAGAACAGATACTACACTTGATCTTAGCCAAAAGGCCGGGAAGCGATAACCGTGAAAGGGGCGGGCCCAACAAGGTGCCCTTCATGGGCACTATCACTGCTTGCTGTCAGGGAGGCTGCCAGACAATTTTCCATGCACACTCTGGGCTGGGGGGCAGTCAACCACCAGTACACACAGCAGAACCTAAACCCATACCATTATTGCTAAGCAGCAAGACAGGGGCCCATTGCACTCCCACGGGGCCTTTTTAAATGCAATCCATAACCCGGATTTGCCAGGAACCCTTCTTACTCCTCCTACTTGCATGTGACACTGGGCTTAGGATCTGCATAGGAAACACACACACAAGCACACACCTACCTTTGTTGCCTGCAGATGCCTCCTTGGCTGTCCCCAAACGGTATCAAACCAACACCCACGGGAAGCTGTAAGCATAGAGGACATGCCTGCACCCCATTGGACTTACCTGTGTGGGTTAAACCCGGGTTATTTGACAACCTATGGCGGTGATGGTTCTGCTCAGGCAGAGCAGTGCTGATGCTCCTCATAAAGCTGTCGCTGCTGTGAAGGTTCTAGGTGACATCACAAATCCCTATGGTTACATACACAACAAAGCTGGGTTGTTGTTGTTTACACTCTGCAAGGCCTGTGGAAGTGAGTGACATCATAGCACTGTAGTTCTGAGGGTTCTAGATGGATGCAACAATCTCCTGTTGCTTCTATGAAGGCCATAATAGACGACATCACCAAACAGCTCCATAGTCACATACACAGCAAAGGAGAGATGTTGTTTACACCTAGTGATGTCAGTGGTATTGAGTGACATCACAGCACAGTGCTAAGGCTCCTGGGCCTGGACACAGCAGCGGCTGCAATATCTCAACGGAGAATACGTTTATATATATGTGTGTGTGTGCGCGTATATATATATATATATATATATATATATATATATATATATATATATATATATATATTTCTCCGCCGAAATCACTTTTAAACCCATTTCCACCTTTTTTTCCCTTCTCTTCCTCTTCCTTTTTTTTCACGTTTTTTACGTTTTTCTCCTTTTCGCCTCTTTTCTGGGCGTATTATTCTTCTTTTTCTTCTTTTTTTTCGTCTAATGCATACCCCATCAGTGCAGCAATGCTTATTCAATACCGCCAGCAGATGGAGACACTGGGGGATAATTTTCTAAGGATTTATACTGATTTTTCCTGTCTGAATTTGTCGCACAGAAAGTTGCAGGCCAAATATGTGTGACATTTCTGCGACTTTAGCTTCTAGAGCATTTTTACAACATTATACATAGGTGCTGAATACATAAAAAGCGACTGTTCAGCGACAGACAAGTCGCATCGGCTGAAAGTAGGCCAGAATGTCAGTCCATGTTGGAGCAGGTTTAGATACAGTCTAAAGTATAGATCTCAAAGTCTGTGCACAGAATTTAGCAAGGGCCTCGCACCTTCTGATGCATCAGGTAGGTGCACAATAGCATAGCCTAACCCTCTGTACTTTGGTCTATATTGATGCGGGACATAGACAGCCAGCTGATGACCAATCCATTAGTGCAATGGATGGCTGGAAGCATTTGTCTTTGCCTTTGCAATACCACAGAAGCAATGCATGGTCAATGTACAGCAATGACACACCTGTGTGAACAGCCAGGAGACCCCCCCCCCCCCCCCCCCATGTTATGTTACATAGTTACATAGTTAGTACGGTCGAAAAAAGACATATGTCCATCAAGTTCAACCAGGGAATTAAGGGGTAGGGGTGTGGCGCGATATTGGGGAAGGGATGAGATTTTATATTTCTTCATAAGCATTAATCTTATTTTGTCAATTAGGAACATTCAGCACCCACCCGCTATCAAGGCAGCTGCCTATCATGTCATGCCCTACCTGCACAGGTGTGCTGGCTACTCAAATGATCCAATTAAGGAGGCCATTTAGTCAGCAGCAGCAGAAGTCCTGTGCCTGGACGCTCCAACAGCGGCCAGACACAAGCAGAAGCAGAAGCAGCAGAAGCAGCAGCAGCACCACCTTTTGTTTTTTGGCTGCAGCAGCAGCAAGGCCCACAGGGCTGGCTAGCTGGCTAGCCAGCAAGCAGGTAGCAATGAAAGTAGGAATCTTTCTTTTTAACCCTGTAAGGGGGTGGTGCACTGTACCCGAAGATACTGCTATATCGGGTCAATGCATAGGGCGACGGAAGCAAGCTTCGAAATCGGCCCCCGTTCTCAAAAATCCATTTAATATATGGTCCCCAGATAGGGGACGTATCAGATATTAAACTGATAAGAACAGATACTACACTTGATCTTAGCCAAAAGGCCGAGAAGCGATAACCGTGAAAGGGGCGGGCCCAACAAGGTGCCCTTCATGGGCACTATCACTGCTTGCTGTCAGGGAGGCTGCCAGACAATTTTCCATGCACACTCTGGGCTGGGGGGCAGTCAACCACCAGTACACACAGCAGAACCTAAACCCATACCATTATTGCTAAGCAGCAAGACAGGGGCCCATTGCACTCCCACGGGGCCTTTTTAAATGCAATCCATAACCCGGATTTGCCAGGAACCCTTCTTACTCCTCCTACTTGCATGTGACACTGGGCTTAGGATCTGCATAGGAAACACACACACAAGCACACACCTACCTTTGTTGCCTGCAGATGCCTCCTTGGCTGTCCCCAAACGGTATCAAACCAACACCCACGGGAAGCTGTAAGCATAGAGGACATGCCTGCACCCCATTGGACTTACCTGTGTGGGTTAAACCCGGGTTATTTGACAACCTATGGCGGTGATGGTTCTGCTCAGGCAGAGCAGTGCTGATGCTCCTCATAAAGCTGTCGCTGCTGTGAAGGTTCTAGGTGACATCACAAATCCCTATGGTTACATACACAACAAAGCTGGGTTGTTGTTGTTTACACTCTGCAAGGCCTGTGGAAGTGAGTGACATCATAGCACTGTAGTTCTGAGGGTTCTAGATGGATGCAACAATCTCCTGTTGCTTCTATGAAGGCCATAATAGACGACATCACCAAACAGCTCCATAGTCACATACACAGCAAAGGAGAGATGTTGTTTACACCTAGTGATGTCAGTGGTATTGAGTGACATCACAGCACAGTGCTAAGGCTCCTGGGCCTGGACACAGCAGCGGCTGCAATATCTCAACGGAGAATACGTTTATATATATGTGTGTGTGTGCGCGTATATATATATATATATATATATATATATATATATATATATATATATTTCTCCGCCGAAATCACTTTTAAACCCATTTCCACCTTTTTTTCCCTTCTCTTCCTCTTCCTTTTTTTTCACGTTTTTTACGTTTTTCTCCTTTTCGCCTCTTTTCTGGGCGTATTATTCTTCTTTTTCTTCTTTTTTTTCGTCTAATGCATACCCCATCAGTGCAGCAATGCTTATTCAATACCGCCAGCAGATGGAGACACTGGGGGATAATTTTCTAAGGATTTATACTGATTTTTCCTGTCTGAATTTGTCGCACAGAAAGTTGCAGGCCAAATATGTGTGACATTTCTGCGACTTTAGCTTCTAGAGCATTTTTACAACATTATACATAGGTGCTGAATACATAAAAAGCGACTGTTCAGCGACAGACAAGTCGCATCGGCTGAAAGTAGGCCAGAATGTCAGTCCATGTTGGAGCAGGTTTAGATACAGTCTAAAGTATAGATCTCAAAGTCTGTGCACAGAATTTAGCAAGGGCCTCGCACCTTCTGATGCATCAGGTAGGTGCACAATAGCATAGCCTAACCCTCTGTACTTTGGTCTATATTGATGCGGGACATAGACAGCCAGCTGATGACCAATCCATTAGTGCAATGGATGGCTGGAAGCATTTGTCTTTGCCTTTGCAATACCACAGAAGCAATGCATGGTCAATGTACAGCAATGACACACCTGTGTGAACAGCCAGGAGACCCCCCCCCCCCCCCCCCATGTTATGTTACATAGTTACATAGTTAGTACGGTCGAAAAAAGACATATGTCCATCAAGTTCAACCAGGGAATTAAGGGGTAGGGGTGTGGCGCGATATTGGGGAAGGGATGAGATTTTATATTTCTTCATAAGCATTAATCTTATTTTGTCAATTAGGAACATTCAGCACCCACCCGCTATCAAGGCAGCTGCCTATCATGTCATGCCCTACCTGCACAGGTGTGCTGGCTACTCAAATGATCCAATTAAGGAGGCCATTTAGTCAGCAGCAGCAGAAGTCCTGTGCCTGGACGCTCCAACAGCGGCCAGACACAAGCAGAAGCAGAAGCAGCAGAAGCAGCAGCAGCACCACCTTTTGTTTTTTGGCTGCAGCAGCAGCAAGGCCCACAGGGCTGGCTAGCTGGCTAGCCAGCAAGCAGGTAGCAATGAAAGTAGGAATCTTTCTTTTTAACCCTGTAAGGGGGTGGTGCACTGTACCCGAAGATACTGCTATATCGGGTCAATGCATAGGGCGACGGAAGCAAGCTTCGAAATCGGCCCCCGTTCTCAAAAATCCATTTAATATATGGTCCCCAGATAGGGGACGTATCAGATATTAAACTGATAAGAACAGATACTACACTTGATCTTAGCCAAAAGGCCGAGAAGCGATAACCATGAAAGGGGCGGGCCCAACAAGGTGCCCTTCATGGGCACTATCACTGCTTGCTGTCAGGGAGGCTGCCAGACAATTTTCCATGCACACTCTGGGCTGGGGGGCAGTCAACCACCAGTACACACAGCAGAACCTAAACCCATACCATTATTGCTAAGCAGCAAGACAGGGGCCCATTGCACTCCCACGGGGCCTTTTTAAATGCAATCCATAACCCGGATTTGCCAGGAACCCTTCTTACTCCTCCTACTTGCATGTGACACTGGGCTTAGGATCTGCATAGGAAACACACACACAAGCACACACCTACCTTTGTTGCCTGCAGATGCCTCCTTGGCTGTCCCCAAACGGTATCAAACCAACACCCACGGGAAGCTGTAAGCATAGAGGACATGCCTGCACCCCATTGGACTTACCTGTGTGGGTTAAACCCGGGTTATTTGACAACCTATGGCGGTGATGGTTCTGCTCAGGCAGAGCAGTGCTGATGCTCCTCATAAAGCTGTCGCTGCTGTGAAGGTTCTAGGTGACATCACAAATCCCTATGGTTACATACACAACAAAGCTGGGTTGTTGTTGTTTACACTCTGCAAGGCCTGTGGAAGTGAGTGACATCATAGCACTGTAGTTCTGAGGGTTCTAGATGGATGCAACAATCTCCTGTTGCTTCTATGAAGGCCATAATAGACGACATCACCAAACAGCTCCATAGTCACATACACAGCAAAGGAGAGATGTTGTTTACACCTAGTGATGTCAGTGGTATTGAGTGACATCACAGCACAGTGCTAAGGCTCCTGGGCCTGGACACAGCAGCGGCTGCAATATCTCAACGGAGAATACGTTTATATATATGTGTGTGTGTGCGCGTATATATATATATATATATATATATATATATATATATATATATTTCTCCGCCGAAATCACTTTTAAACCCATTTCCACCTTTTTTTCCCTTCTCTTCCTCTTACTTTTTTTTCACGTTTTTTTACGTTTTTCTCCTTTTCGCCTCTTTTCTGGGCGTATTATTCTTCTTTTTCTTCTTTTTTTTCGTCTAATGCATACCCCATCAGTGCAGCAATGCTTATTCAATACCGCCAGCAGATGGAGACACTGGGGGATAATTTTCTAAGGATTTATACTGATTTTTCCTGTCTGAATTTGTCGCACAGAAAGTTGCAGGCCAAATATGTGTGACATTTCTGCGACTTTAGCTTCTAGAGCATTTTTACAACATTATACATAGGTGCTGAATACATAAAAAGCGACTGTTCAGCGACAGACAAGTCGCATCGGCTGAAAGTAGGCCAGAATGTCAGTCCATGTTGGAGCAGGTTTAGATACAGTCTAAAGTATAGATCTCAAAGTCTGTGCACAGAATTTAGCAAGGGCCTCGCACCTTCTGATGCATCAGGTAGGTGCACAATAGCATAGCCTAACCCTCTGTACTTTGGTCTATATTGATGCGGGACATAGACAGCCAGCTGATGACCAATCCATTAGTGCAATGGATGGCTGGAAGCATTTGTCTTTGCCTTTGCAATACCACAGAAGCAATGCATGGTCAATGTACAGCAATGACACACCTGTGTGAACAGCCAGGAGACCCCCCCCCCCCCATGTTATGTTACATAGTTACATAGTTAGTACGGTCGAAAAAAGACATATGTCCATCAAGTTCAACCAGGGAATTAAGGGGTAGGGGTGTGGCGCGATATTGGGGAAGGGATGAGATTTTATATTTCTTCATAAGCATTAATCTTATTTTGTCAATTAGGAACATTCAGCACCCACCCGCTATCAAGGCAGCTGCCTATCATGTCATGCCCTACCTGCACAGGTGTGCTGGCTACTCAAATGATCCAATTAAGGAGGCCATTTAGTCAGCAGCAGCAGAAGTCCTGTGCCTGGACGCTCCAACAGCGGCCAGACACAAGCAGAAGCAGAAGCAGCAGAAGCAGCAGCAGCACCACCTTTTGTTTTTTGGCTGCAGCAGCAGCAAGGCCCACAGGGCTGGCTAGCTGGCTAGCCAGCAAGCAGGTAGCAATGAAAGTAGGAATCTTTCTTTTTAACCCTGTAAGGGGGTGGTGCACTGTACCCGAAGATACTGCCATATCGGGTCAATGCATAGGGCGACGGAAGCAAGCTTCGAAATCGGCCCCCGTTCTCAAAAATCCATTTAATATATGGTCCCCAGATAGGGGACGTATCAGATATTAAACTGATAAGAACAGATACTACACTTGATCTTAGCCAAAAGGCCGAGAAGCGATAACCGTGAAAGGGGCGGGCCCAACAAGGTGCCCTTCATGGGCACTATCACTGCTTGCTGTCAGGGAGGCTGCCAGACAATTTTCCATGCACACTCTGGGCTGGGGGGCAGTCAACCACCAGTACACACAGCAGAACCTAAACCCATACCATTATTGCTAAGCAGCAAGACAGGGGCCCATTGCACTCCCACGGGGCCTTTTTAAATGCAATCCATAACCCGGATTTGCCAGGAACCCTTCTTACTCCTCCTACTTGCATGTGACACTGGGCTTAGGATCTGCATAGGAAACACACACACAAGCACACACCTACCTTTGTTGCCTGCAGATGCCTCCTTGGCTGTCCCCAAACGGTATCAAACCAACACCCACGGGAAGCTGTAAGCATAGAGGACATGCCTGCACCCCATTGGACTTACCTGTGTGGGTTAAACCCGGGTTATTTGACAACCTATGGCGGTGATGGTTCTGCTCAGGCAGAGCAGTGCTGATGCTCCTCATAAAGCTGTCGCTGCTGTGAAGGTTCTAGGTGACATCACAAATCCCTATGGTTACATACACAACAAAGCTGGGTTGTTGTTGTTTACACTCTGCAAGGCCTGTGGAAGTGAGTGACATCATAGCACTGTAGTTCTGAGGGTTCTAGATGGATGCAACAATCTCCTGTTGCTTCTATGAAGGCCATAATAGACGACATCACCAAACAGCTCCATAGTCACATACACAGCAAAGGAGAGATGTTGTTTACACCTAGTGATGTCAGTGGTATTGAGTGACATCACAGCACAGTGCTAAGGCTCCTGGGCCTGGACACAGCAGCGGCTGCAATATCTCAACGGAGAATACGTTTATATATATGTGTGTGTGTGCGCGTATATATATATATATATATATATATATATATATATATATATATATATTTCTCCGCCGAAATCACTTTTAAACCCATTTCCACCTTTTTTTCCCTTCTCTTCCTCTTACTTTTTTTTCACGTTTTTTTACGTTTTTCTCCTTTTCGCCTCTTTTCTGGGCATATTATTCTTCTTTTTCTTCTTTTTTTTCGTCTAATGCATACCCCATCAGTGCAGCAATGCTTATTCAATACCGCCAGCAGATGGAGACACTGGGGGATAATTTTCTAAGGATTTATACTGATTTTTCCTGTCTGAATTTGTCGCACAGAAAGTTGCAGGCCAAATATGTGTGACATTTCTGCGACTTTAGCTTCTAGAGCATTTTTACAACATTATACATAGGTGCTGAATACATAAAAAGCGACTGTTCAGCGACAGACAAGTCGCATCGGCTGAAAAGGCCAGAATGTCAGTCCATGTTGGAGCAGGTTTAGATACAGTCTAAAGTATAGATCTCAAAGTCTGTGCACAGAATTTAGCAAGGGCCTCGCACCTTCTGATGCATCAGGTAGGTGCACAATAGCATAGCCTAACCCTCTGTACTTTGGTCTATATTGATGCGGGACATAGACAGCCAGCTGATGACCAATCCATTAGTGCAATGGATGGCTGGAAGCATTTGTCTTTGCCTTTGCAATACCACAGAAGCAATGCATGGTCAATGTACAGCAATGACACACCTGTGTGAACAGCCAGGAGACCCCCCCCCCCATGTTATGTTACATAGTTACATAGTTAGTACGGTCGAAAAAAGACATATGTCCATCAAGTTCAACCAGGGAATTAAGGGGTAGGGGTGTGGCGCGATATTGGGGAAGGGATGAGATTTTATATTTCTTCATAAGCATTAATCTTATTTTGTCAATTAGGAACATTCAGCACCCACCCGCTATCAAGGCAGCTGCCTATCATGTCATGCCCTACCTGCACAGGTGTGCTGGCTACTCAAATGATCCAATTAAGGAGGCCATTTAGTCAGCAGCAGCAGAAGTCCTGTGCCTGGACGCTCCAACAGCGGCCAGACACAAGCAGAAGCAGAAGCAGCAGAAGCAGCAGCAGCACCACCTTTTGTTTTTTGGCTGCAGCAGCAGCAAGGCCCACAGGGCTGGCTAGCTGGCTAGCCAGCAAGCAGGTAGCAATGAAAGTAGGAATCTTTCTTTTTAACCCTGTAAGGGGGTGGTGCACTGTACCCGAAGATACTGCCATATCGGGTCAATGCATAGGGCGACGGAAGCAAGCTTCGAAATCGGCCCCCGTTCTCAAAAATCCATTTAATATATGGTCCCCAGATAGGGGACGTATCAGATATTAAACTGATAAGAACAGATACTACACTTGATCTTAGCCAAAAGGCCGAGAAGCGATAACCGTGAAAGGGGCGGGCCCAACAAGGTGCCCTTCATGGGCACTATCACTGCTTGCTGTCAGGGAGGCTGCCAGACAATTTTCCATGCACACTCTGGGCTGGGGGGCAGTCAACCACCAGTACACACAGCAGAACCTAAACCCATACCATTATTGCTAAGCAGCAAGACAGGGGCCCATTGCACTCCCACGGGGCCTTTTTAAATGCAATCCATAACCCGGATTTGCCAGGAACCCTTCTTACTCCTCCTACTTGCATGTGACACTGGGCTTAGGATCTGCATAGGAAACACACACACAAGCACACACCTACCTTTGTTGCCTGCAGATGCCTCCTTGGCTGTCCCCAAACGGTATCAAACCAACACCCACGGGAAGCTGTAAGCATAGAGGACATGCCTGCACCCCATTGGACTTACCTGTGTGGGTTAAACCCGGGTTATTTGACAACCTATGGCGGTGATGGTTCTGCTCAGGCAGAGCAGTGCTGATGCTCCTCATAAAGCTGTCGCTGCTGTGAAGGTTCTAGGTGACATCACAAATCCCTATGGTTACATACACAACAAAGCTGGGTTGTTGTTGTTTACACTCTGCAAGGCCTGTGGAAGTGAGTGACATCATAGCACTGTAGTTCTGAGGGTTCTAGATGGATGCAACAATCTCCTGTTGCTTCTATGAAGGCCATAATAGACGACATCACCAAACAGCTCCATAGTCACATACACAGCAAAGGAGAGATGTTGTTTACACCTAGTGATGTCAGTGGTATTGAGTGACATCACAGCACAGTGCTAAGGCTCCTGGGCCTGGACACAGCAGCGGCTGCAATATCTCAACGGAGAATACGTTTATATATATGTGTGTGTGTGCGCGTATATATATATATATATATATATATATATATATATATATATATATATTTCTCCGCCGAAATCACTTTTAAACCCATTTCCACCTTTTTTTCCCTTCTCTTCCTCTTACTTTTTTTTCACGTTTTTTTACGTTTTTCTCCTTTTCGCCTCTTTTCTGGGCGTATTATTCTTCTTTTTCTTCTTTTTTTTCGTCTAATGCATACCCCATCAGTGCAGCAATGCTTATTCAATACCGCCAGCAGATGGAGACACTGGGGGATAATTTTCTAAGGATTTATACTGATTTTTCCTGTCTGAATTTGTCGCACAGAAAGTTGCAGGCCAAATATGTGTGACATTTCTGCGACTTTAGCTTCTAGAGCATTTTTACAACATTATACATAGGTGCTGAATACATAAAAAGCGACTGTTCAGCGACAGACAAGTCGCATCGGCTGAAAGTAGGCCAGAATGTCAGTCCATGTTGGAGCAGGTTTAGATACAGTCTAAAGTATAGATCTCAAAGTCTGTGCACAGAATTTAGAAGGGCCTCGCACCTTCTGATGCATCAGGTAGGTGCACAATAGCATAGCCTAACCCTCTGTACTTTGGTCTATATTGATGCGGGACATAGACAGCCAGCTGATGACCAATCCATTAGTGCAATGGATGGCTGGAAGCATTTGTCTTTGCCTTTGCAATACCACAGAAGCAATGCATGGTCAATGTACAGCAATGACACACCTGTGTGAACAGCCAGGAGACCCCCCCCCCCCCATGTTATGTTACATAGTTACATAGTTAGTACGGTCGAAAAAAGACATATGTCCATCAAGTTCAACCAGGGAATTAAGGGGTAGGGGTGTGGCGCGATATTGGGGAAGGGATGAGATTTTATATTTCTTCATAAGCATTAATCTTATTTTGTCAATTAGGAACATTCAGCACCCACCCGCTATCAAGGCAGCTGCCTATCATGTCATGCCCTACCTGCACAGGTGTGCTGGCTACTCAAATGATCCAATTAAGGAGGCCATTTAGTCAGCAGCAGCAGAAGTCCTGTGCCTGGACGCTCCAACAGCGGCCAGACACAAGCAGAAGCAGAAGCAGCAGAAGCAGCAGCAGCACCACCTTTTGTTTTTTGGCGGCTGCAGCAGCAGCAAGGCCCACAGGGCTGGCTAGCTGGCTAGCCAGCAAGCAGGTAGCAATGAAAGTAGGAATCTTTCTTTTTAACCCTGTAAGGGGGTGGTGCACTGTACCCGAAGATACTGCCATATCGGGTCAATGCATAGGGCGACGGAAGCAAGCTTCGAAATCGGCCCCCGTTCTCAAAAATCCATTTAATATATGGTCCCCAGATAGGGGACGTATCAGATATTAAACTGATAAGAACAGATACTACACTTGATCTTAGCCAAAAGGCCGAGAAGCGATAACCGTGAAAGGGGCGGGCCCAACAAGGTGCCCTTCATGGGCACTATCACTGCTTGCTGTCAGGGAGGCTGCCAGACAATTTTCCATGCACACTCTGGGCTGGGGGGCAGTCAACCACCAGTACACACAGCAGAACCTAAACCCATACCATTATTGCTAAGCAGCAAGACAGGGGCCCATTGCACTCCCACGGGGCCTTTTTAAATGCAATCCATAACCCGGATTTGCCAGGAACCCTTCTTACTCCTCCTACTTGCATGTGACACTGGGCTTAGGATCTGCATAGGAAACACACACACAAGCACACACCTACCTTTGTTGCCTGCAGATGCCTCCTTGGCTGTCCCCAAACGGTATCAAACCAACACCCACGGGAAGCTGTAAGCATAGAGGACATGCCTGCACCCCATTGGACTTACCTGTGTGGGTTAAACCCGGGTTATTTGACAACCTATGGCGGTGATGGTTCTGCTCAGGCAGAGCAGTGCTGATGCTCCTCATAAAGCTGTCGCTGCTGTGAAGGTTCTAGGTGACATCACAAATTCCTATGGTTACATACACAACAAAGCTGGGTTGTTGTTGTTTACACTCTGCAAGGCCTGTGGAAGTGAGTGACATCATAGCACTGTAGTTCTGAGGGTTCTAGATGGATGCAACAATCTCCTGTTGCTTCTATGAAGGCCATAATAGACGACATCACCAAACAGCTCCATAGTCACATACACAGCAAAGGAGAGATGTTGTTTACACCTAGTGATGTCAGTGGTATTGAGTGACATCACAGCACAGTGCTAAGGCTCCTGGGCCTGGACACAGCAGCGGCTGCAATATCTCAACGGAGAATACGTTTATATATATGTGTGTGTGTGCGCGTATATATATATATATATATATATATATATATATATATATATATTCTCCGCCGAAATCACTTTTAAACCCATTTCCACCTTTTTTTCCCTTCTCTTCCTCTTACTTTTTTTTCACGTTTTTTTACGTTTTTCTCCTTTTCGCCTCTTTTCTGGGCGTATTATTCTTCTTTTTCTTCTTTTTTTTCGTCTAATGCATACCCCATCAGTGCAGCAATGCTTATTCAATACCGCCAGCAGATGGAGACACTGGGGGATAATTTTCTAAGGATTTATACTGATTTTTCCTGTCTGAATTTGTCGCACAGAAAGTTGCAGGCCAAATATGTGTGACATTTCTGCGACTTTAGCTTCTAGAGCATTTTTACAACATTATACATAGGTGCTGAATACATAAAAAGCGACTGTTCAGCGACAGACAAGTCGCATCGGCTGAAAGTAGGCCAGAATGTCAGTCCATGTTGGAGCAGGTTTAGATACAGTCTAAAGTATAGATCTCAAAGTCTGTGCACAGAATTTAGCAAGGGCCTCGCACCTTCTGATGCATCAGGTAGGTGCACAATAGCATAGCCTAACCCTCTGTACTTTGGTCTATATTGATGCGGGACATAGACAGCCAGCTGATGACCAATCCATTAGTGCAATGGATGGCTGGAAGCATTTGTCTTTGCCTTTGCAATACCACAGAAGCAATGCATGGTCAATGTACAGCAATGACACACCTGTGTGAACAGCCAGGAGACCCCCCCCCCCCCCCATGTTATGTTACATAGTTACATAGTTAGTACGGTCGAAAAAAGACATATGTCCATCAAGTTCAACCAGGGAATTAAGGGGTAGGGGTGTGGCGCGATATTGGGGAAGGGATGAGATTTTATATTTCTTCATAAGCATTAATCTTATTTTGTCAATTAGGAACATTCAGCACCCACCCGCTATCAAGGCAGCTGCCTATCATGTCATGCCCTACCTGCACAGGTGTGCTGGCTACTCAAATGATCCAATTAAGGAGGCCATTTAGTCAGCAGCAGCAGAAGTCCTGTGCCTGGACGCTCCAACAGCGGCCAGACACAAGCAGAAGCAGAAGCAGCAGAAGCAGCAGCAGCACCACCTTTTGTTTTTTGGCTGCAGCAGCAGCAAGGCCCACAGGGCTGGCTAGCTGGCTAGCCAGCAAGCAGGTAGCAATGAAAGTAGGAATCTTTCTTTTTAACCCTGTAAGGGGGTGGTGCACTGTACCCGAAGATACTGCCATATCGGGTCAATGCATAGGGCGACGGAAGCAAGCTTCGAAATCGGCCCCCGTTCTCAAAAATCCATTTAATATATGGTCCCCAGATAGGGGACGTATCAGATATTAAACTGATAAGAACAGATACTACACTTGATCTTAGCCAAAAGGCCGAGAAGCGATAACCGTGAAAGGGGCGGGCCCAACAAGGTGCCCTTCATGGGCACTATCACTGCTTGCTGTCAGGGAGGCTGCCAGACAATTTTCCATGCACACTCTGGGCTGGGGGGCAGTCAACCACCAGTACACACAGCAGAACCTAAACCCATACCATTATTGCTAAGCAGCAAGACAGGGGCCCATTGCACTCCCACGGGGCCTTTTTTTTTTTTTAAAAACTTTATTTATAAATTTTCATATAACAAGAACAACAGTAAGGTCCTCAATATATAATGTATAAAACAAGGAATGAGAGACCACCAATACAATCATAATCATAATACACATATCATAATACACATATCAGAGTGAGATACATCGTGCATATACGATTAGCTAATCTACGACCCTAATTGAGGTCGAACAACTGTCCGTCCACTGGGACAGAGTAGCTATACGGCTATTAGAAGCCCCACACCTCTTCGCTATCAATCCCTCCAACACGAGGTTACTATGCACCTCCGCCAGAATGGCAGGAAGACCCGGCACCTCAGTCGACTTCCACCTCCGAGCAATGTGAGCCCTCACAACTATCAGAATATGATATAAAATGGTCATATAATGCGGGGGAACTTGTTCTAGGGACAGGAATAGTAGTGCACTCTCTGGGCCCCATGAGAAGGGGCAGTCCACTAGGTTGTCCAATAACTTCTTAATTTCGGTCCAAAGAGGTGCAATTAACGGGCAAGTCCACCACACGTGTAGCAAGGTACCACTTTCCCGGTTACATCTCCAACACACTGGGGAGGTGGTAGGGTATATTTTAGCCAGACGAACCGGCGTGTAGTACCATCGGTATAGGAGCTTCCTAGAAGCTTCGAAATGATTAACACATTTAGAATATTTTTTGTGCATGTCAAAGACACAGCTCCACTGCTCAGCCGTGAATCTGCGCGCCAGGTCCTCCTCCCATCTGGACTTAAACGTACTGTCCATTTCCCCCTCCTCCTCAGTCAAAGCTACATAAGCAAGGGAGATACCCCTAGTAAAGGAGTCCCTGCACAGGAAATGATGTTCATACGCAGTGCGAGGCCGAGAGCTATCCCAAGGGAGAGACCTCAAAAAATGTCTAAGCCTCAAATATTTGTAAAAGTCTTTCTGTGATATAGAGAACATGCGTACAATATCAGTGAAAGGCATCAACCCATTAGCATCGCTAATCAATGCCACAGTGAGGATGCCCGCATCTATCCAGGGCTTAAAATCTATATCTAGAATATAGTCTCCTATAGCAGCTAAAGGGATATCCTTCACTCTAGGTGGACAAAGACTTTTAATTCGCGCCACCTTACTCCACAACCTGATAGCAGCCGCAATAGTAGAGAAAGGAGAAGAGGGAGCAAAGGTAGGGTTAAAGCGCAATGCCCAGAGAAAGTTATTAAAATTAGAAACATTGAGGACAGCAGCTTCAATATCTACCCACAGGGGGGGAGCGTCCTGCCACCACCATTTTTTAAGCTGATCGAGTAGAACAGCGTGATAGTACATTTTAAGGTTCGGCACCCCCATACCCCCCTCATGCACAGGGCGATACAATATATTCGCACCAACCCTAGGATGCTTACCATCCCAAATAAATCGTAAGAGCATTCTCTGTAGTTGTGAGAGGAAGGAGGCGGGCACTATCATCGGCAGGCATCTAAAAAAATATAAAATTTTAGGGAGCAGCATCATCTTAGCAGTGGCAACACGTCCCGCCCATGAGACAGGAAGCCTGGAGAAGTGATCAATTTCTTTGGTAAGCAGGGACCGCATAACAGCAAAATTAGAAGCAATTGTCTTATCAGGCAACGCAGTAAGGACTATGCCTAGGTAAGGAATCTGGTCAGTGACCCATTGAAAGGGATATTTAGCTTGTAGTACTCGCTGTTGCTCAGTGGGTATCTGCAATGGTAAGATACACGACTTTGTGGGGTTAATCTTATAAAAGCTAACTCGACTAAAGGCATCAATAATGTCCATAACTGGGCCTAAAGAACTCAGGGGGTTGGAGAGACTAATGATAACATCGTCGGCAAACAAGCCAATCCTGTGGTCTACTTTACCTATTTGAATGCCCGCAATGTCTGGGGAGTCCCTGATGGATTGAGCAAGCGGCTCCATAACTAAGGTAAATATAAGGGGGGACAGTGGGCACCCCTGTCTAGTCCCATTGCTAAGTGAGAAACTATTAGAAAGGGTACCCATCGTGTAAATTCTAGCAGATGGGAGCGTATATAGTGCCATAATGGCGGATTCCAAAGAGTGGGGAAAACCAAACTTACGCAGCACACTTCGCAAATATCCCCAGTGCACTCGATCGAACGCCTTCTCCGCATCAAGGGATAGCAAGAGAGAAGGCGTCCGATCGGAATGCGCTTTTGTGATGATGTCGAGAAAGCGTCTCGTACCGTCCACCGTTTGACGACCCTTGACGAAGCCAACCTGGTCCCTGTGAATTAGGTCCGGCAAAACCCTATTCAAACTGGCAGCAAGAGCCAGGGCATACAATTTAATATCACTATTTAGGAGAGAGATTGGTCTGTAATTTAGGGTAGAGTCCAGTGGCTTACCAGGTTTAGGTATGGTAATGACCAGAGCATCCAACATCTCCTTAGGGGGCACACCGTTCTCCTTAATACGGTTAAAGGCTCTGGTCAAAAAGGGAGCTACGGAAGGGCCAAATCGCTTATAAAATTCATTTGTAATACCATCAGGGCCAGGTGACTTCGAGGGCTTGAGGGAACGCACACATTCAAGAATTTCTTCTGTGGAGAAGGGAGAGCAAAGATCAGATGCTTGGTCCGCGGACAGAGAGGGGAGGGACATAGAGGACAGAAAAGAAGAGATAACTGCTTCATCAGGCTGTGGAGTAGCAATGTCATGTTGAAGATTGTACAATTTACTATAAAAATCTGCAAAACAATTGGCTATACTTTGAGGGTCAGTAACTATAGAACCATCAGATTTAGTAAGGAAGGGGATTCTCTCCTTATCCTGACGTTTTTTAAGTTGTTTAGCCAGTATAGAGCCAGATCTATTACCCTGCCAATACCATGTCATTTTGAGCCTTCTCAGTGCCATCTCATAGCTGTGTAAAGAGAGGGAGTGTAGGGTAGCACTAACCTGAGAAATTTCTCCTATTAGTGATGGAGAGCACGAGGTCTTATTGCGCCTATGTAATTCCGCAAGGCGCTGTTGGAGTTCTAGAGTTTTGGTCTGGCGGAGCTTCCTGTCATAGGCTGTTTGACTAATAAAGTGACCCCTAATTGTAGCCTTAAACGCACACCAAAGCATGGGGTCTGTGACATCACCAGTATCATTAATGCGGAAGTAGGCATCAACCGCCAACTTGGTCGCTTCAGAGTATTCAGGATTATGGAGTATTAGTGGGTTAAGTCTCCAAATATAGGTCGGGCGGGTGCTATGCGATTCTTTAATGGTTACGCTTATGGGGGAATGGTCCGACCATTCTATGGGCATAATTCGGGCCTCTGAAACCAATGATAGGAGAGAGTGGGAGGTAAGGGCGTAATCTATTCTGGTGTATATCTTATGCACATGAGAAAAGAAGGTGAAGTCCCTTTCCGTGGGGTGGGATATACGCCAAACATCATATAGGTCATTTTGGGACACACTAGTGAAGAAACCTGTGGGTTCTTTTTTCAAACTGGGCGAAGTAGAATCTACACTAGGCCACATGGTCATATTAAAATCTCCTAGCAGTAGGCAGTGTCCCTTTCTCAAGGACTCCAATTTACGCAAGAATGCCCTGAGGAAGGTACACTGTTTCGCATTAGGCGCATATAAGGAGCCTAAGGTATATTGAACATTGTTTAGTAAGCACACAATAATTATAAAACGACCTCTATCATCTATCACAGAGTGCTGGACAGTAACCGTCAGGGTGTTCTTAAATGCAATCGCCACTCCTCCTTTTTTGTGAACAGCATGCGCTTGATAGATATGTGGATATCTCTTATTTTGGAGTCTATGGGCATCTAGGGCTAATAAATGGGATTCTTGTATACAGAGGACATCGGCCGCTAGGCGTCTAGCCTCCTTCCACACCAGAGACCTTTTATACGGTGAGTTAAGACCCCGCACATTCATAGACACAACCTTAATAACCATAGTTAAAGTATACATCAACGCAAAGCAGAACCATTAGCACAGTAAACTGAAAAGGAGCAGGTACTCCCGTCGAAGAGGATACATCTACACTTAGCAGCTCGCAAGAGGAGCCTCTCATATCCATTATCAGAGAAAGTGAGTGATGGAGGACCAACGGGACAGAAAACAAGTAAACAGAACGAACAACAAAGAACAAATAAATTGAGCAAGCAGTAGTAAAGACCATGTGGTAGGTCTTAATGGGGGTAGGTAAGTACATTCGACTGCAGTTAGGCCGAATGTTTAAACATTCAGGAAAAGTATCCAGAGCACTAAGAGGATAAGTAACCCAAAAGATGGGGAAGGATACCCCAGTCGCAAGCCAGTGAGACAAGTCGGACAGGCCTGTCTAAAGGCAGAGGAACAGTTCATGTCTTGATTTTTTTCTTGCGGTGGGAGACAACCTTCCATTCCTCAGCTATCTTTGCAGCATGTGGTATGTCCAGGGACCTCTGAGCAGTCAGATCAACAGGCAAGTTCCATTCCGCACACAGTTGCAAAAGGGTCTCCGGGGAAGAGACCACATGCAATCCATAACCCGGATTTGCCAGGAACCCTTCTTACTCCTCCTACTTGCATGTGACACTGGGCTTAGGATCTGCATAGGAAACACACACACAAGCACACACCTACCTTTGTTGCCTGCAGATGCCTCCTTGGCTGTCCCCAAACGGTATCAAACCAACACCCACGGGAAGCTGTAAGCATAGAGGACATGCCTGCACCCCATTGGACTTACCTGTGTGGGTTAAACCCGGGTTATTTGACAACCTATGGCGGTGATGGTTCTGCTCAGGCAGAGCAGTGCTGATGCTCCTCATAAAGCTGTCGCTGCTGTGAAGGTTCTAGGTGACATCACAAATCCCTATGGTTACATACACAACAAAGCTGGGTTGTTGTTGTTTACACTCTGCAAGGCCTGTGGAAGTGAGTGACATCATAGCACTGTAGTTCTGAGGGTTCTAGATGGATGCAACAATCTCCTGTTGCTTCTATGAAGGCCATAATAGACGACATCACCAAACAGCTCCATAGTCACATACACAGCAAAGGAGAGATGTTGTTTACACCTAGTGATGTCAGTGGTATTGAGTGACATCACAGCACAGTGCTAAGGCTCCTGGGCCTGGACACAGCAGCGGCTGCAATATCTCAACGGAGAATACGTTTATATATATGTGTGTGTGTGCGCGTATATATATATATATATATATATATATATATATATATATATATATTTCTCCGCCGAAATCACTTTTAAACCCATTTCCACCTTTTTTTCCCTTCTCTTCCTCTTACTTTTTTTTCACGTTTTTTTACGTTTTTCTCCTTTTCGCCTCTTTTCTGGGCGTATTATTCTTCTTTTTCTTCTTTTTTTTCGTCTAATGCATACCCCATCAGTGCAGCAATGCTTATTCAATACCGCCAGCAGATGGAGACACTGGGGGATAATTTTCTAAGGATTTATACTGATTTTTCCTGTCTGAATTTGTCGCACAGAAAGTTGCAGGCCAAATATGTGTGACATTTCTGCGACTTTAGCTTCTAGAGCATTTTTACAACATTATACATAGGTGCTGAATACATAAAAAGCGACTGTTCAGCGACAGACAAGTCGCATCGGCTGAAAGTAGGCCAGAATGTCAGTCCATGTTGGAGCAGGTTTAGATACAGTCTAAAGTATAGATCTCAAAGTCTGTGCACAGAATTTAGCAAGGGCCTCGCACCTTCTGATGCATCAGGTAGGTGCACAATAGCATAGCCTAACCCTCTGTACTTTGGTCTATATTGATGCGGGACATAGACAGCCAGCTAATGACCAATCCATTAGTGCAATGGATGGCTGGAAGCATTTGTCTTTGCCTTTGCAATACCACAGAAGCAATGCATGGTCAATGTACAGCAATGACACACCTGTGTGAACAGCCAGGAGACCCCCCCCCCCCCCCATGTTATGTTACATAGTTACATAGTTAGTACGGTCGAAAAAAGACATATGTCCATCAAGTTCAACCAGGGAATTAAGGGGTAGGGGTGTGGCGCGATATTGGGGAAGGGATGAGATTTTATATTTCTTCATAAGCATTAATCTTATTTTGTCAATTAGGAACATTCAGCACCCACCCGCTATCAAGGCAGCTGCCTATCATGTCATGCCCTACCTGCACAGGTGTGCTGGCTACTCAAATGATCCAATTAAGGAGGCCATTTAGTCAGCAGCAGCAGAAGTCCTGTGCCTGGACGCTCCAACAGCGGCCAGACACAAGCAGAAGCAGAAGCAGCAGAAGCAGCAGCAGCACCACCTTTTGTTTTTTGGCTGCAGCAGCAGCAAGGCCCACAGGGCTGGCTAGCTGGCTAGCCAGCAAGCAGGTAGCAATGAAAGTAGGAATCTTTCTTTTTAACCCTGTAAGGGGGTGGTGCACTGTACCCGAAGATACTGCCATATCGGGTCAATGCATAGGGCGACGGAAGCAAGCTTCGAAATCGGCCCCCGTTCTCAAAAATCCATTTAATATATGGTCCCCAGATAGGGGACGTATCAGATATTAAACTGATAAGAACAGATACTACACTTGATCTTAGCCAAAAGGCCGAGAAGCGATAACCGTGAAAGGGGCGGGCCCAACAAGGTGCCCTTCATGGGCACTATCACTGCTTGCTGTCAGGGAGGCTGCCAGACAATTTTCCATGCACACTCTGGGCTGGGGGGCAGTCAACCACCAGTACACACAGCAGAACCTAAACCCATACCATTATTGCTAAGCAGCAAGACAGGGGCCCATTGCACTCCCACGGGGCCTTTTTAAATGCAATCCATAACCCGGATTTGCCAGGAACCCTTCTTACTCCTCCTACTTGCATGTGACACTGGGCTTAGGATCTGCATAGGAAACACACACACAAGCACACACCTACCTTTGTTGCCTGCAGATGCCTCCTTGGCTGTCCCCAAACGGTATCAAACCAACACCCACGGGAAGCTGTAAGCATAGAGGACATGCCTGCACCCCATTGGACTTACCTGTGTGGGTTAAACCCGGGTTATTTGACAACCTATGGCGGTGATGGTTCTGCTCAGGCAGAGCAGTGCTGATGCTCCTCATAAAGCTGTCGCTGCTGTGAAGGTTCTAGGTGACATCACAAATCCCTATGGTTACATACACAACAAAGCTGGGTTGTTGTTGTTTACACTCTGCAAGGCCTGTGGAAGTGAGTGACATCATAGCACTGTAGTTCTGAGGGTTCTAGATGGATGCAACAATCTCCTGTTGCTTCTATGAAGGCCATAATAGACGACATCACCAAACAGCTCCATAGTCACATACACAGCAAAGGAGAGATGTTGTTTACACCTAGTGATGTCAGTGGTATTGAGTGACATCACAGCACAGTGCTAAGGCTCCTGGGCCTGGACACAGCAGCGGCTGCAATATCTCAACGGAGAATACGTTTATATATATGTGTGTGTGTGCGCGTATATATATATATATATATATATATATATATATATATATATATATATATATATATCTCCGCCGAAATCACTTTTAAACCCATTTCCACCTTTTTTTCCCTTCTCTTCCTCTTACTTTTTTTTCACGTTTTTTTACGTTTTTCTCCTTTTCGCCTCTTTTCTGGGCGTATTATTCTTCTTTTTCTTCTTTTTTTTCGTCTAATGCATACCCCATCAGTGCAGCAATGCTTATTCAATACCGCCAGCAGATGGAGACACTGGGGGATAATTTTCTAAGGATTTATACTGATTTTTCCTGTCTGAATTTGTCGCACAGAAAGTTGCAGGCCAAATATGTGTGACATTTCTGCGACTTTAGCTTCTAGAGCATTTTTACAACATTATACATAGGTGCTGAATACATAAAAAGCGACTGTTCAGCGACAGACAAGTCGCATCGGCTGAAAGTAGGCCAGAATGTCAGTCCATGTTGGAGCATGTTTAGATACAGTCTAAAGTATAGATCTCAAAGTCTGTGCACAGAATTTAGCAAGGGCCTCGCACCTTCTGATGCATCAGGTAGGTGCACAATAGCATAGCCTAACCCTCTGTACTTTGGTCTATATTGATGCGGGACATAGACAGCCAGCTGATGACCAATCCATTAGTGCAATGGATGGCTGGAAGCATTTGTCTTTGCCTTTGCAATACCACAGAAGCAATGCATGGTCAATGTACAGCAATGACACACCTGTGTGAACAGCCAGGAGACCCCCCCCCCCCCCATGTTATGTTACATAGTTACATAGTTAGTACGGTCGAAAAAAGACATATGTCCATCAAGTTCAACCAGGGAATTAAGGGGTAGGGGTGTGGCGCGATATTGGGGAAGGGATGAGATTTTATATTTCTTCATAAGCATTAATCTTATTTTGTCAATTAGGAACATTCAGCACCCACCCGCTATCAAGGCAGCTGCCTATCATGTCATGCCCTACCTGCACAGGTGTGCTGGCTACTCAAATGATCCAATTAAGGAGGCCATTTAGTCAGCAGCAGCAGAAGTCCTGTGCCTGGACGCTCCAACAGCGGCCAGACACAAGCAGAAGCAGAAGCAGCAGAAGCAGCAGCAGCACCACCTTTTGTTTTTTGGCTGCAGCAGCAGCAAGGCCCACAGGGCTGGCTAGCTGGCTAGCCAGCAAGCAGGTAGCAATGAAAGTAGGAATCTTTCTTTTTAACCCTGTAAGGGGGTGGTGCACTGTACCCGAAGATACTGCCATATCGGGTCAATGCATAGGGCGACGGAAGCAAGCTTCGAAATCGGCCCCCGTTCTCAAAAATCCATTTAATATATGGTCCCCAGATAGGGGACGTATCAGATATTAAACTGATAAGAACAGATACTACACTTGATCTTAGCCAAAAGGCCGAGAAGCGATAACCGTGAAAGGGGCGGGCCCAACAAGGTGCCCTTCATGGGCACTATCACTGCTTGCTGTCAGGGAGGCTGCCAGACAATTTTCCATGCACACTCTGGGCTGGGGGGCAGTCAACCACCAGTACACACAGCAGAACCTAAACCCATACCATTATTGCTAAGCAGCAAGACAGGGGCCCATTGCACTCCCACGGGGCCTTTTTAAATGCAATCCATAACCCGGATTTGCCAGGAACCCTTCTTACTCCTCCTACTTGCATGTGACACTGGGCTTAGGATCTGCATAGGAAACACACACACAAGCACACACCTACCTTTGTTGCCTGCAGATGCCTCCTTGGCTGTCCCCAAACGGTATCAAACCAACACCCACGGGAAGCTGTAAGCATAGAGGACATGCCTGCACCCCATTGGACTTACCTGTGTGGGTTAAACCCGGGTTATTTGACAACCTATGGCGGTGATGGTTCTGCTCAGGCAGAGCAGTGCTGATGCTCCTCATAAAGCTGTCGCTGCTGTGAAGGTTCTAGGTGACATCACAAATCCCTATGGTTACATACACAACAAAGCTGGGTTGTTGTTGTTTACACTCTGCAAGGCCTGTGGAAGTGAGTGACATCATAGCACTGTAGTTCTGAGGGTTCTAGATGGATGCAACAATCTCCTGTTGCTTCTATGAAGGCCATAATAGACGACATCACCAAAGAGCTCCATAGTCACATACACAGCAAAGGAGAGATGTTGTTTACACCTATTGATGTCAGTGGTATTGAGTGACATCACAGCACAGTGCTAAGGCTCCTGGGCCTGGACACAGCAGCGGCTGCAATATCTCAACGGAGAATACGTTTGTGTGTGTGTGCGCGTATATATATATATATATATGTATATATATATATATATATATATATATATATATATATATATATATATTTCTCCGCCGAAATCACTTTTAAACCCATTTCCACCTTTTTTTCCCTTCTCTTCCTCTTATTTTTTTTTCACGTTTTTTTACGTTTTTCTCCTTTTCGCCTCTTTTCTGGGCGTATTATTCTTCTTTTTCTTCTTTTTTTTCGTCTAATGCATACCCCATCAGTGCAGCAATGCTTATTCAATACCGCCAGCAGATGGAGACACTGGGGGATAATTTTCTAAGGATTTATACTGATTTTTCCTGTCTGAATTTGTCGCACAGAAAGTTGCAGGCCAAATATGTGTGACATTTCTGCGACTTTAGCTTCTAGAGCATTTTTACAACATTATACATAGGTGCTGAATACATAAAAAGCGACTGTTCAGCGACAGACAAGTCGCATCGGCTGAAAGTAGGCCAGAATGTCAGTCCATGTTGGAGCAGGTTTAGATACAGTCTAAAGTATAGATCTCAAAGTCTGTGCACAGAATTTAGCAAGGGCCTCGCACCTTCTGATGCATCAGGTAGGTGCACAATAGCATAGCCTAACCCTCTGTACTTTGGTCTATATTGATGCGGGACATAGACAGCCAGCTGATGACCAATCCATTAGTGCAATGGATGGCTGGAAGCATTTGTCTTTGCCTTTGCAATACCACAGAAGCAATGCATGGTCAATGTACAGCAATGACACACCTGTGTGAACAGCCAGGAGACCCCCCCCCCCCCCCCATGTTATGTTACATAGTTACATAGTTAGTACGGTCGAA
Organism: Hyla sarda; assembly: GCF_029499605.1. Lineage (NCBI taxonomy): Eukaryota > Metazoa > Chordata > Amphibia > Anura > Hylidae > Hyla > Hyla sarda. The sequence continues at coordinate 52,262 of NW_026610415.1, forward strand.
AAAAGACATATGTCCATCAAGTTCAACCAGGGAATTAAGGGGTAGGGGTGTGGCGCGATATTGGGGAAGGGATGAGATTTTATATTTCTTCATAAGCATTAATCTTATTTTGTCAATTAGGAACATTCAGCACCCACCCGCTATCAAGGCAGCTGCCTATCATGTCATGCCCTACCTGCACAGGTGTGCTGGCTACTCAAATGATCCAATTAAGGAGGCCATTTAGTCAGCAGCAGCAGAAGTCCTGTGCCTGGATGCTCCAACAGCGGCCAGACACAAGCAGAAGCAGAAGCAGCAGAAGCAGCAGCAGCACCACCTTTTGTTTTTTGGCTGCAGCAGCAGCAAGGCCCACAGGGCTGGCTAGCTGGCTAGCCAGCAAGCAGGTAGCAATGAAAGTAGGAATCTTTCTTTTTAACCCTGTAAGGGGGTGGTGCACTGTACCCGAAGATACTGCCATATCGGGTCAATGCATAGGGCGACGGAAGCAAGCTTCGAAATCGGCCCCCGTTCTCAAAAATCCATTTAATATATGGTCCCCAGATAGGGGACGTATCAGATATTAAACTGATAAGAACAGATACTACACTTGATCTTAGCCAAAAGGCCGAGAAGCGATAACCGTGAAAGGGGCGGGCCCAACAAGGTGCCCTTCATGGGCACTATCACTGCTTGCTGTCAGGGAGGCTGCCAGACAATTTTCCATGCACACTCTGGGCTGGGGGGCAGTCAACCACCAGTACACACAGCAGAACCTAAACCCATACCATTATTGCTAAGCAGCAAGACAGGGGCCCATTGCACTCCCACGGGGCCTTTTTAAATGCAATCCATAACCCGGATTTGCCAGGAACCCTTCTTACTCCTCCTACTTGCATGTGACACTGGGCTTAGGATCTGCATAGGAAACACACACACAAGCACACACCTACCTTTGTTGCCTGCAGATGCCTCCTTGGCTGTCCCCAAACGGTATCAAACCAACACCCACGGGAAGCTGTAAGCATAGAGGACATGCCTGCACCCCATTGGACTTACCTGTGTGGGTTAAACCCGGGTTATTTGACAACCTATGGCGGTGATGGTTCTGCTCAGGCAGAGCAGTGCTGATGCTCCTCATAAAGCTGTCGCTGCTGTGAAGGTTCTAGGTGACATCACAAATCCCTATGGTTACATACACAACAAAGCTGGGTTGTTGTTGTTTACACTCTGCAAGGCCTGTGGAAGTGAGTGACATCATAGCACTGTAGTTCTGAGGGTTCTAGATGGATGCAACAATCTCCTGTTGCTTCTATGAAGGCCATAATAGACGACATCACCAAACAGCTCCATAGTCACATACACAGCAAAGGAGAGATGTTGTTTACACCTAGTGATGTCAGTGGTATTGAGTGACATCACAGCACAGTGCTAAGGCTCCTGGGTCTGGACACAGCAGCGGCTGCAATATCTCAACGGAGAATACGTTTATATATATGTGTGTGTGTGCGCGTATATATATATATATATATATATATATATATATATATATATATATTTCTCCGCCGAAATCACTTTTAAACCCATTTCCACCTTTTTTTCCCTTCTCTTCCTCTTACTTTTTTTTCAAGTTTTTTTACGTTTTTCTCCTTTTCGCCTCTTTTCTGGGCGTATTATTCTTCTTTTTCTTCTTTTTTTTCGTCTAATGCATACCCCATCAGTGCAGCAATGCTTATTCAATACCGCCAGCAGATGGAGACACTGGGGGATAATTTTCTAAGGATTTATACTGATTTTTCCTGTCTGAATTTGTCGCACAGAAAGTTGCAGGCCAAATATGTGTGACATTTCTGCGACTTTAGCTTCTAGAGCATTTTTACAACATTATACATAGGTGCTGAATACATAAAAAGCGACTGTTCAGCGACAGACAAGTCGCATCGGCTGAAAGTAGGCCAGAATGTCAGTCCATGTTGGAGCAGGTTTAGATACAGTCTAAAGTATAGATCTCAAAGTCTGTGCACAGAATTTAGCAAGGGCCTCGCACCTTCTGATGCATCAGGTAGGTGCACAATAGCATAGCCTAACCCTCTGTACTTTGGTCTATATTGATGCGGGACATAGACAGCCAGCTGATGACCAATCCATTAGTGCAATGGATGGCTGGAAGCATTTGTCTTTGCCTTTGCAATACCACAGAAGCAATGCATGGTCAATGTACAGCAATGACACACCTGTGTGAACAGCCAGGAGACCCCCCCCCCCCCCCATGTTATGTTACATAGTTACATAGTTAGTACGGTCGAAAAAAGACATATGTCCATCAAGTTCAACCAGGGAATTAAGGGGTAGGGGTGTGGCGCGATATTGGGGAAGGGATGAGATTTTATATTTCTTCATAAGCATTAATCTTATTTTGTCAATTAGGAACATTCAGCACCCACCCGCTATCAAGGCAGCTGCCTATCATGTCATGCCCTACCTGCACAGGTGTGCTGGCTACTCAAATGATCCAATTAAGGAGGCCATTTAGTCAGCAGCAGCAGAAGTCCTGTGCCTGGACGCTCCAACAGCGGCCAGACACAAGCAGAAGCAGAAGCAGCAGAAGCAGCAGCAGCACCACCTTTTGTTTTTTGGCTGCAGCAGCAGCAAGGCCCACAGGGCTGGCTAGCTGGCTAGCCAGCAAGCAGGTAGCAATGAAAGTAGGAATCTTTCTTTTTAACCCTGTAAGGGGGTGGTGCACTGTACCCGAAGATACTGCCATATCGGGTCAATGCATAGGGCGACGGAAGCAAGCTTCGAAATCGGCCCCCGTTCTCAAAAATCCATTTAATATATGGTCCCCAGATAGGGGACGTATCAGATATTAAACTGATAAGAACAGATACTACACTTGATCTTAGCCAAAAGGCCGAGAAGCGATAACCGTGAAAGGGGCGGGCCCAACAAGGTGCCCTTCATGGGCACTATCACTGCTTGCTGTCAGGGAGGCTGCCAGACAATTTTCCATGCACACTCTGGGCTGGGGGGCAGTCAACCACCAGTACACACAGCAGAACCTAAACCCATACCATTATTGCTAAGCAGCAAGACAGGGGCCCATTGCACTCCCACGGGGCCTTTTTAAATGCAATCCATAACCCGGATTTGCCAGGAACCCTTCTTACTCCTCCTACTTGCATGTGACACTGGGCTTAGGATCTGCATAGGAAACACACACACAAGCACACACCTACCTTTGTTGCCTGCAGATGCCTCCTTGGCTGTCCCCAAACGGTATCAAACCAACACCCACGGGAAGCTGTAAGCATAGAGGACATGCCTGCACCCCATTGGACTTACCTGTGTGGGTTAAACCCGGGTTATTTGACAACCTATGGCGGTGATGGTTCTGCTCAGGCAGAGCAGTGCTGATGCTCCTCATAAAGCTGTCGCTGCTGTGAAGGTTCTAGGTGACATCACAAATCCCTATGGTTACATACACAACAAAGCTGGGTTGTTGTTGTTTACACTCTGCAAGGCCTGTGGAAGTGAGTGACATCATAGCACTGTAGTTCTGAGGGTTCTAGATGGATGCAACAATCTCCTGTTGCTTCTATGAAGGCCATAATAGACGACATCACCAAAGAGCTCCATAGTCACATACACAGCAAAGGAGAGATGTTGTTTACACCTATTGATGTCAGTGGTATTGAGTGACATCACAGCACAGTGCTAAGGCTCCTGGGCCTGGACACAGCAGCGGCTGCAATATCTCAACGGAGAATACGTTTATATATATGTGTGTGTGTGCGCGTATATATATATATATATGTATATATATATATATATATATATATATATATATATATATATATTTCTCCGCCGAAATCACTTTTAAACCCATTTCCACCTTTTTTTCCCTTCTCTTCCTCTTATTTTTTTTTCACGTTTTTTTACGTTTTTCTCCTTTTCGCCTCTTTTCTGGGCGTATTGTTCTTCTTTTTCTTCTTTTTTTTCGTCTAATGCATACCCCATCAGTGCAGCAATGCTTATTCAATACCGCCAGCAGATGGAGACACTGGGGGATAATTTTCTAAGGATTTATACTGATTTTTCCTGTCTGAATTTGTCGCACAGAAAGTTGCAGGCCAAATATGTGTGACATTTCTGCGACTTTAGCTTCTAGAGCATTTTTACAACATTATACATAGGTGCTGAATACATAAAAAGCGACTGTTCAGCGACAGACAAGTCGCATCGGCTGAAAGTAGGCCAGAATGTCAGTCCATGTTGGAGCAGGTTTAGATACAGTCTAAAGTATAGATCTCAAAGTCTGTGCACAGAATTTAGCAAGGGCCTCGCACCTTCTGATGCATCAGGTAGGTGCACAATAGCATAGCCTAACCCTCTGTACTTTGGTCTATATTGATGCGGGACATAGACAGCCAGCTGATGACCAATCCATTAGTGCAATGGATGGCTGGAAGCATTTGTCTTTGCCTTTGCAATACCACAGAAGCAATGCATGGTCAATGTACAGCAATGACACACCTGTGTGAACAGCCAGGAGACCCCCCCCCCCCCCCATGTTATGTTACATAGTTACATAGTTAGTACGGTCGAAAAAAGACATATGTCCATCAAGTTCAACCAGGGAATTAAGGGGTAGGGGTGTGGCGCGATATTGGGGAAGGGATGAGATTTTATATTTCTTCATAAGCATTAATCTTATTTTGTCAATTAGGAACATTCAGCACCCACCCGCTATCAAGGCAGCTGCCTATCATGTCATGCCCTACCTGCACAGGTGTGCTGGCTACTCAAATGATCCAATTAAGGAGGCCATTTAGTCAGCAGCAGCAGAAGTCCTGTGCCTGGACGCTCCAACAGCGGCCAGACACAAGCAGAAGCAGAAGCAGCAGAAGCAGCAGCAGCACCACCTTTTGTTTTTTGGCTGCAGCAGCAGCAAGGCCCACAGGGCTGGCTAGCTGGCTAGCCAGCAAGCAGGTAGCAATGAAAGTAGGAATCTTTCTTTTTAACCCTGTAAGGGGGTGGTGCACTGTACCCGAAGATACTGCCATATCGGGTCAATGCATAGGGCGACGGAAGCAAGCTTCGAAATCGGCCCCCGTTCTCAAAAATCCATTTAATATATGGTCCCCAGATAGGGGACGTATCAGATATTAAACTGATAAGAACAGATTTTTTTTTTTTTGATTGAAAGAGCTTTATTTACCGTTCAGTCATTACAAGTCGTACAATAAATTACAGTCACACAAAGCATGATAGTACAATACACAGCAAAGGTTCCCTAAGCTATACATCGCACACCATGCTACTCTAACATTCAGCTCAATCCTGCAATATAAAGGCACAAGAGATCAAACAAAAACCAAATAATACAATCTGTGATCGGGGTAGGGGTGTGGGCGACTATGTGGGGGTAGGGAGGGGGCGGATCACAGGGCCAAACTGTTGGGCTGTATCTTCAGGGAGACATGGGAGAAGGAGAGGGGTCTTCACTCCTCTTCTTCCTCATCAACGGCCGAGCTGTCCAAGATGGAATAGTCTCTAAGCAGGTTCTTGATGAACCTGCGGCAGTCCCGGACGGACATGTTTTCCCTGTTGATCACGAGGCGGTTCCTGGCAAGCCACACTGCGTCCTTAAAACAGTTCATAAGGCGCCAGGCCTCCTGGATGGCCTCCACGTCGTGGGTCCCAGGGAACAGGCCGTAAAGCACCGAATGGTACGATAGGCAGCTCCTGGGCACTGAGTCTCTGAGTTCATGTTCTAGGGCGTCCAACAGACCCTGTGCAAAGGGGCACTGCCAAAACACGTGGAAAGATGTTTCCTCCACGTAGGGGCAACGGGGGCAGTACCGGGTCTTGCACAGGTTGCGGGCATGCATGAATGACCTGAGAGAGAGACCTCCCATGACGGCCATCCACGACAAGTCCTTGTGTCCATTGGTAAGCCGCTTTGAGGCCACATTGTTCCAAACTGTCTCTGCAGTGGCTGCGGGGAGTCCCGGAACCAGCTCGGTCGAGTCCTTAGCTCGGATGAGCTTGTGGATTGTCTTTGGCTTCCATAGGTCTGGTTTCAGTCCTTCCAGCTGGTGCTCCCTCACAAACCGGACAACATCCCCATAGAACCAGGGAGTGTTCCAGTTGTAAGGGATGGAGCTGTCCCACTTGTCCCAGCCCAGCTGTCTCCAGAGGGGCATGAGAAGCAAGCGAGACATGGACCTGCCCGCTGAGCCAGTCTTTTCTACAAGAGTCCGCTGCACCGTGACACATGCAAAGGAGGCCCTCAGCAGAGCGGGGATGTCGGGTATTCCCTTCCCACCCTTGCGGGGTTCCTTGTACATCACGGTCCTCTTGACTCTGTCCATTTTGCCCCAGATGAAGCCAAACACTGTCCGGGTGATGGCCTTGCAAACGGTGGTATGGGGAGGCCAGGCCTGTGCGGTATATTGGAGCACAGGCAAAACTTCACTCCGCAGGACAAGTGCCTTGCCTTCCATCGTGAGCTTTCTGGAGCTCCACAGTCCGATCTTTGAGTTTATCCTTCCTAGTCGGTCTTGCCAAGACTTAAGGGCCGCTCCTTCCTTCCCGAACCAGACTCCAAGAATTTGAATGAAGTCCGGCTTAATAGTAAAGGGGAAGGGGGCGGAAGAAGCCAGGTGCCACTCCCCGAAGAGCATGGCCTCCGACTTCCCGCAGTTGACTTTTGCCCCCGAAGCTCTGCCGAAGTCCTCGCAGGTCTGGACGAGTGCAGTCACCGAACGCTGGTCAGCGCAGAAGACGGTCACGTCGTCCATGTAGAGCGAGCACTTGACCTCGTGGCGATCTGGTCCTGGTGCGGTGATCCCTCTGATCTCTCCATTCTGCCGGATAGTCTCAGCGAAGAGCTCTATAACACAAACAAAAAGGAGAGGTGAAAGAGGGCAGCCTTGTCTAACCCCTGAAAGAATAGGAAAGGGGTCAGTCTTCCAGCCGTTCACCAACACCGTGCTGTAAATGTCAAAATACATAACGTTAACAAAAGAGCAAAACATCTTCCCCAGACCCAGCCTGCGCAAAACCCTGTCCATGAATGCGTGGGAGACACGGTCGAACGCCTTCTCCTGATCTAAGCTGACCAGGGCGGCGCGGCCCCCGCGGTCCTGGATGTAATGGACCGTGTCTCTCACAAGGGCAAGGCTGTCGGCAATCCTGCGGCCAGGAATGCTGCAGGTCTGGTCCGGATGGACGATCTGCCCCATGACAGGTTTCAGCCTGTTGGCCAGCACCTTGGCGAGGATCTTGTAGTCCACGTTCAGGAGAGAGATGGGACGCCAGTTTTTCAGGTCACATCTCTCCCCCTTCCGCTTATACAAGATCGTGATCATCCCTTCCCTCAACGACGGAGGCATTCTGCCCCCCACCACCATCTCCTCGTACACCTCCAACAGGTCCGGACAGATCAGGTCACCCAGCGCTACGTAGAGCTCGGCCGGGAGACCGTCACTGCCCGGGGTCCTGCCGGGCTTAAAGGATTTAGCGGCAGAGAGCAGCTCCCCCACCGTCAAGGGATCGTCCATAGCCGCCGCACCTGCGGGATCAACAACGTTAGTGACACCTGACAGGAACCTCTCGGCGGCTTCGGGGTCGAATGACTTGGGGGCGTAGAGGTTGCCGTAGAAGTCGTGGACGACCCCCATCACTTCCTCCTTGCCGCTCCTCATGTGTCCGGTCTCATCTCGTAGCTCAGTCAGGGGCGTGTGGCCGGCATGGAGCTTCCTGAAAAAGAAAGAGTTACATTTCTCACCCTTCTCCAGGTTCTCCACCTTGGAACGAAAGACGATTCGCTTGGATTCCTCCTCAAAGTGCCTTTTCAAGCTCTTTTTGGTCTCCTCCAGCTCCTCCCTGACGTCCCAGCCACACTGGAGCAGGTCCTGCAGGGACCGCAGCTCGCGCTGCAGTTTCCTCAAGTCCCACTTCTTCGCACACGCCTGTTGTCTGCCTTTTGCTTGAAAGAAACAACGGAATTCGACTTTAACATATTCCCACCAATCGCTGATGCACTTGAACAGACATTTGTCATTTCGCCATACAAGGTACGCATCCCTAAGTTCCTCCATGACCTCCCTCTGCTCCAACAGGGCACAATTCAACTTCCAGGAGCCTGGGCCAGGTGGGAATCCATGGCCCAGAGTCCCCCGGAATCGAATGGCCCTGTGGTCAGAGAAGAAGCAGGGGACCATAGAGTACGACACCTTTCTGACTGCTCTCGAAGTGAAGATGAAGTCTATCCGAGAACGGAGCGAGCCATCGGGGCGGCTCCACGTATAGTTTACGGAGCCGTTCCCGATGGACCCGACAACGTCCTGCAAGGATGCCTCCGTCACCATCTCAATCAGCAGTTTAGACGTCACGTCCAGGTTGGCGGATGTGCCAGAACTGCGCCCGTCCACCTCAATGGGGCAGTTGAAGTCACCACCCAACACTACTGCCCTAGTGGTGGCGAGTTCAGCCCGCAGGGCCTGGAGAACCTCCAGTCGGACATCCCTCTCAGGGGAGGCATACACGTTGATGAGCCGCACGGGCTCACCCGCCCAGGAACCGTCTGCGACAAGAAGTCTGCCACAGACGAGCTCCCGGACGGAATCAAGTGCAAAGTTACCTCCCCTGATCAGGATGGCCACCCCCGCAGACCTATTGTCGCCCCCACCAGACCAGTAGGAAGGGCCGTGAGGCCACTGCCTGGCCAGATGGTTGTAAGACCTAGAAACAGACAAAGCACATTCCTGCAACATGTAAACATCACACCTCTGGGAATCTAAGAACGTAAGAACAGTCTGAAATCTAAACCAAGCTCTAATACTCCTCACATTAATGCAGAAGATGTTGAGATCAGCCATGGGAATAAAAAGAGAGGTTAGTTCTGATACTAGTTACCAGTCTGGTCGGACGGGTCCTCTTCTCTGGCGCCTGTCGGCTCGTGTGGCTTCTCGTAGCGCCCTTCCAAGAACTCGTCGTAGACCGTGTTGGACGGAGTGTCCAGGATTTTCTTGACCTCTGGGTCCTGCAGCAGCTCCTCCATAGATTGAGCTTGGACTGGCTCTGCTTGGACCTGTTCCACTTGGGCCTGCTCCATCACCTCCTCTCCTTCTGAAGCTTCAAGGCTCTCGCAGACCTGCTCCATCTCCTCCTCCTCATCTGAAGCTTGAGGGGTCTCGCAGGTCTCGATTATCTTTCTTTTGTGGGACTCTTCTGATGCGTTGTCCCTTCCTTTCCTCTTCCTCTGTATGGTACCTGGGGGAGGAATCACAGGAAAGTCCTCCGAAGGGCGGGCACCAGCAGCTGGAGGGGGGTTAGGTGCTGCTGGGCCAGGAGAGAAAGGAGGCTGGGTGGGGCGGGGGGCAGGAGAGAGTGCCCGGGCAGGGGAGGACGGGGCAGGGGTGGGTCGGGCAGGGGAGGACGGGGCAGGGGTGGGCCGGGCAGGGGAGGACGGGGCAGGGGAGGACGGGGCAGGGGTGGGCCGGGGTGGGGTACGGGGGGCAGGGGTGGGGCGGGATGGGGCAGGAGGGGCAGGGGTGGGACGGGATGGGGCAGGAGGGGCAGGGGTGGGACGGGATGGGGCAGGAGGGGCAGGGGTGGGACGGGGTGGGGCAGGGGTGGGACGGGATGGGGCGGGGGTGGAGCGGGATGGGGCAGGAGATGGGGCGGGAGGGGCAGGAGATGGGGCGGGAGGGGCAGGAGATGGGGCGGGAGGGGCAGGGGATGGGGCGGGAGGGGCAGGGGAGGGGCGGGACAGGGCAGGGGTGGTGGCTTTCGCCTTCTTACCCTCCTTGGTCGGCTTGGCCATCCGTGGTGTTGGCTCCGGAGCTGGGGCTGGCTTCGGTGCTCTCGCTGCCACAGATGCCCATGTTCTCTCCCTCTGGGGGCAGTCCTTGTAGCTGTGGGCTGCCAGTCCGCAGAGGTTGCAGGTCTTGCTCTTGGGGCAGTCCTTGGTCGTGTGACCTGTCACACGGCAATACCTGCAGGCATCCTCCGTACAGTCCTTGCCCTCGTGGCCCATCTTGCCACATCTCCTGCAGGTCTGCGGCATGTCCGGGTAGAAGATAAGTCCTGTGGAGTTGCCCAAGGAAAATGTCGTTGGCAGGTGCTGTAGTCCGTCTGGAGAAGCAGGGTTCTTGTTGAGTCTGACGACCACAGACCACTTGCAGGTCCAGTATCCGAGTGAGTTCAGGATGCGGGTGGGCTCCCTCACCACGGTGCAGAAGCGCTTCAGGAAGGTCGAGATGTCCGTGCCTGGGGTGTGTGGGTTCCGCATTGAGACCGTCACCCGCCTCTCCTCTCTTTGAATAAGGCAGTTGCCCACAAAGCGAGAGAAAGGGGATTCGGGACTCGCCGCTTTCACCACCTCCCAGTATCTTCTACAGGTCCCAATGGTGGCAAAGGTGATGTAGAAGATTCCCGAAAAGAAGGTTGCTATTCCCAGGGTGTCAGCCGTGGGGAAGCCTTGATCCGCCAGCATCTTCTTGCAGAACACGTCGTGGGACATGTCCGGCACCCTTCCGTCCACGGGCTTGAGCTTCAAGGCAACAGTCTGCCTCATCCAGGGCTCCAGGGTTGGGGCTTCCAGGTTAGGACTTCTGCCGCCCTTCTGCCTTGCCGTGGTGGAGGTTGAAGCTTGCTGTGGTTGGGGCTGGACCTCCAGGCCTTGCCCTGCAGCCTCCTGGGTGGACTTGCTGGTTGAGGCCATGGCTTCTTCCAGCAGGCTCTTTTCCGCTTCCTTGCTTGCTTGTGGAGAGAGGCTTCGCAAAGTCTTCTTTCCCGGGTGGGAGGAGCTATGCAGATCCGGTCCCGGTGGGAGGAGCTATGCAAATCCTTCTCCAGAGGCAGCGAGTTTCTTCGAAAAGATTCTGCGCCGCCTTCCTCTTCGCCGCTGTTCCGGAATTCACCGCCGATTCCCTTCTTCCAGGTTCTTCGTCGGCTTCTTCCGGAGCTGCAGTCTTCAAGATCTTCTCCTTCTTCAGATGTTCCGAGGCAGGCAGGAGACGATCTTCAGGTGGTATGCTCTAGAGAAATGCGGTTCTAATAAGAACGAAAAGTACTGCAATCGTACTACGCAAAATCTCTACCACAATGCTTGGAGTTCTTCAGACCGTAGCGATCATGGTATCTCCCCTGCCAGGTCAGTATAAACTGATAAGAACAGATACTACACTTGATCTTAGCCAAAAGGCCGAGAAGCGATAACCGTGAAAGGGGCGGGCCCAACAAGGTGCCCTTCATGGGCACTATCACTGCTTGCTGTCAGGGAGGCTGCCAGACAATTTTCCATGCACACTCTGGGCTGGGGGGCAGTCAACCACCAGTACACACAGCAGAACCTAAACCCATACCATTATTGCTAAGCAGCAAGACAGGGGCCCATTGCACTCCCACGGGGCCTTTTTAAATGCAATCCATAACCCGGATTTGCCAGGAACCCTTCTTACTCCTCCTACTTGCATGTGACACTGGGCTTAGGATCTGCATAGGAAACACACACACAAGCACACACCTACCTTTGTTGCCTGCAGATGCCTCCTTGGCTGTCCCCAAACGGTATCAAACCAACACCCACGGGAAGCTGTAAGCATAGAGGACATGCCTGCACCCCATTGGACTTACCTGTGTGGGTTAAACCCGGGTTATTTGACAACCTATGGCGGTGATGGTTCTGCTCAGGCAGAGCAGTGCTGATGCTCCTCATAAAGCTGTCGCTGCTGTGAAGGTTCTAGGTGACATCACAAATCCCTATGGTTACATACACAACAAAGCTGGGTTGTTGCTGTTTACACTCTGCAAGGCCTGTGGAAGTGAGTGACATCATAGCACTGTAGTTCTGAGGGTTCTAGATGGATGCAACAATCTCCTGTTGCTTCTATGAAGGCCATAATAGACGACATCACCAAACAGCTCCATAGTCACATACACAGCAAAGGAGAGATGTTGTTTACACCTAGTGATGTCAGTGGTATTGAGTGACATCACAGCACAGTGCTAAGGCTCCTGGGCCTGGACACAGCAGCGGCTGCAATATCTCAACGGAGAATACGTTAATATATATGTGTGTGTGTGCGCGTATATATATATATATATATATATATATATATATATATATATATATATTCTCCGCCGAAATCACTTTTAAACCCATTTCCACCTTTTTTTCCCTTCTCTTCCTCTTACTTTTTTTTCACGTTTTTTTACGTTTTTCTCCTTTTCGCCTCTTTTCTGGGCGTATTATTCTTCTTTTTCTTCTTTTTTTTTCGTCTAATGCATACCCCATCAGTGCAGCAATGCTTATTCAATACCGCCAGCAGATGGAGACACTGGGGGATAATTTTCTAAGGATTTATACTGATTTTTCCTGTCTGAATTTGTCGCACAGAAAGTTGCAGGCCAAATATGTGTGACATTTCTGCGACTTTAGCTTCTAGAGCATTTTTACAACATTATACATAGGTGCTGAATACATAAAAAGCGACTGTTCAGCGACAGACAAGTCGCATCGGCTGAAAGTAGGCCAGAATGTCAGTCCATGTTGGAGCAGGTTTAGATACAGTCTAAAGTATAGATCTCAAAGTCTGTGCACAGAATTTAGCAAGGGCCTCGCACCTTCTGATGCATCAGGTAGGTGCACAATAGCATAGCCTAACCCTCTGTACTTTGGTCTATATTGATGCGGGACATAGACAGCCAGCTGATGACCAATCCATTAGTGCAATGGATGGCTGGAAGCATTTGTCTTTGCCTTTGCAATACCACAGAAGCAATGCATGGTCAATGTACAGCAATGACACACCTGTGTGAACAGCCAGGAGACCCCCCCCCCCCCATGTTATGTTACATAGTTACATAGTTAGTACGGTCGAAAAAAGACATATGTCCATCAAGTTCAACCAGGGAATTAAGGGGTAGGGGTGTGGCGCGATATTGGGGAAGGGATGAGATTTTATATTTCTTCATAAGCATTAATCTTATTTTGTCAATTAGGAACATTCAGCACCCACCCGCTATCAAGGCAGCTGCCTATCATGTCATGACCTACCTGCACAGGTGTGCTGGCTACTCAAATGATCCAATTAAGGAGGCCATTTAGTCAGCAGCAGCAGAAGTCCTGTGCCTGGACGCTCCAACAGCGGCCAGACACAAGCAGAAGCAGAAGCAGCAGAAGCAGCAGCAGCAGCACCACCACCTTTTGTTTTTTGGCTGCAGCAGCAGCAAGGCCCACAGGGCTGGCTAGCTGGCTAGCCAGCAAGCAGGTAGCAATGAAAGTAGGAATCTTTCTTTTTAACCCTGTAAGGGGGTGGTGCACTGTACCCGAAGATACTGCCATATCGGGTCAATGCATAGGGCGACGGAAGCAAGCTTTGAAATCGGCCCCCGTTCTCAAAAATCCATTTAATATATGGTCCCCAGATAGGGGACATATCAGATATTAAACTGATAAGAACAGATACTACACTTGATCTTAGCCAAAAGGCCGAGAAGCGATAACCGTGAAAGGGGCGGGCCCAACAAGGTGCCCTTCATGGGCACTATCACTGCTTGCTGTCAGGGAGGCTGCCAGACAATTTTCCATGCACACTCTGGGCTGGGGGGCAGTCAACCACCAGTACACACAGCAGAACCTAAACCCATACCATTATTGCTAAGCAGCAAGACAGGGGCCCATTGCACTCCCACGGGGCCTTTTTAAATGCAATCCATAACCCGGATTTGCCAGGAACCCTTCTTACTCCTCCTACTTGCATGTGACACTGGGCTTAGGATCTGCATAAGAAACACACACACAAGCACACACCTACCTTTGTTGCCTGCAGATGCCTCCTTGGCTGTCCCCAAACGGTATCAAACCAACACCCACGGGAAGCTGTAAGCATAGAGTACATGCCTGCACCCCATTGGACTTACCTGTGTGGGTTAAACCCGGGTTATTTGACAACCTATGGCGGTGATGGTTCTGCTCAGGCAGAGCAGTGCTGATGCTCCTCATAAAGCTGTCGCTGCTGTGAAGGTTCTAGGTGACATCACAAATCCCTATGGTTACATACACAACAAAGCTGGGTTGTTGTTGTTTACACTCTGCAAGGCCTGTGGAAGTGAGTGACATCATAGCACTGTAGTTCTGAGGGTTCTAGATGGATGCAACAATCTCCTGTTGCTTCTATGAAGGCCATAATAGACGACATCACCAAACAGCTCCATAGTCACATACACAGCAAAGGAGAGATGTTGTTTACACCTAGTGATGTCAGTGGTATTGAGTGACATCACAGCACAGTGCTAAGGCTCCTGGGCCTGGACACAGCAGCGGCTGCAATATCTCAACGGAGAATACGTTTATATATATGTGTGTGTGTGCGCGTATATATATATATATATATATATATATATATATATATATATATTTCTCCGCCGAAATCACTTTTAAACCCATTTCCACCTTTTTTTCCCTTCTCTTCCTCTTACTTTTTTTTCACGTTTTTTTACGTTTTTCTCCTTTTCGCCTCTTTTCTGGGCGTATTATTCTTCTTTTTCTTCTTTTTTTTTGTCTAATGCATACCCCATCAGTGCAGCAATGCTTATTCAATACCGCCAGCAGATGGAGACACTGGGGGATAATTTTCTAAGGATTTATACTGATTTTTCCTGTCTGAATTTGTCGCACAGAAAGTTGCAGGCCAAATATGTGTGACATTTCTGCGACTTTAGCTTCTAGAGCATTTTTACAACATTATACATAGGTGCTGAATACATAAAAAGCGACTGTTCAGCGACAGACAAGTCGCATCGGCTGAAAGTAGGCCAGAATGTCAGTCCATGTTGGAGCAGGTTTAGATACAGTCTAAAGTATAGATCTCAAAGTCTGTGCACAGAATTTAGCAAGGGCCTCGCACCTTCTGATGCATCAGGTAGGTGCACAATAGCATAGCCTAACCCTCTGTACTTTGGTCTATATTGATGCGGGACATAGACAGCCAGCTGATGACCAATCCATTAGTGCAATGGATGGCTGGAAGCATTTGTCTTTGCCTTTGCAATACCACAGAAGCAATGCATGGTCAATGTACAGCAATGACACACCTGTGTGAACAGCCAGGAGACCCCCCCCCCCCCCCCATGTTATGTTACATAGTTACATAGTTAGTACGGTCGAAAAAAGACATATGTCCATCAAGTTCAACCAGGGAATTAAGGGGTAGGGGTGTGGCGCGATATTGGGGAAGGGATGAGATTTTATATTTCTTCATAAGCATTAATCTTATTTTGTCAATTAGGAACATTCAGCACCCACCCGCTATCAAGGCAGCTGCCTATCATGTCATGCCCTACCTGCACAGGTGTGCTGGCTACTCAAATGATCCAATTAAGGAGGCCATTTAGTCAGCAGCAGCAGAAGTCCTGTGCCTGGACGCTCCAACAGCGGCCAGACACAAGCAGAAGCAGAAGCAGCAGAAGCAGCAGCAGCACCACCTTTTGTTTTTTGTCTGCAGCAGCAGCAAGGCCCACAGGGCTGGCTAGCTGGCTAGCCAGCAAGCAGGTAGCAATGAAAGTAGGAATCTTTCTTTTTAACCCTGTAAGGGGGTGGTGCACTGTACCCGAAGATACTGCCATATCGGGTCAATGCATAGGGCGACGGAAGCAAGCTTCGAAATCGGCCCCCGTTCTCAAAAATCCATTTAATATATGGTCCCCAGATAGGGGACGTATCAGATATTAAACTGATAAGAACAGATTTTTTTTTTAAGTTTCCCTCAGAACTAAATCATAGTTCTAAGATCTTATGTGAACTAGATTTTTGTGCTCATCATCAGGTAACTTTTTTATTTATTTCCAAAATAAAACAAATTAAAACAACATAACTAACAACAAAAACTCAAATAAACCTTATTCCAAAATCAAACCCTTTCTCCAAGCAAAAACTCCCAAATAATCAATTAATCCGAATTGAAGAGCTCCACTCTTCAAAGCTTTTTTAACTGGAACTGCCAACCATGGCGACACTTGGTAGGTCGCCATGAAGCGTCCCACATCAGGCTTTAAGGACTGCAATACTTTTTCCCTCGCAGTTTCAAGTCGAGTGTTCACTTTTATTTTAAATTTTAGTAAATCTTGCACAAATACTTCTCTTTCTTCCTTTGGGGCTTGGTCCAGCACCTCGCCCAAAAAACCAACAAAATATTCACCAAGAAATCTTTTCTTCAATTCCTCTGTTGGCTCCCCTTCAGAAGCCTCACTCCCACTTTCTTCTTCTTTTTTCTTCCTCTTCAACTTTACTTCACTTTCAAACTCCATAGCCACAGATTTTTCTGGGCAGTTTTTAGAGTAATGCCCAGTCTTCTTATTAATTTCTGGTTCATCTTGCAGCAAACCCACATCTTCTCTCTTCTTTTTCTTCTTTGGACAATTTGCGTACAAATGTCCACTTTGGTTACACAAATTACATTTACCCCTCTGGGTACACGACTCTGTTCCATGTCCTTCCTTCTGGCATTTATAACACCATAGATACGTACATTCATCTTTCAGGTGTCCATATTGTCTGCACTTACGGCAGAAATTCTGCATTCCAGCAAAAAACAGGTCCCCATTTATGGAACCTATCTTGAAACGGGAAGGAGGAAACACTGTTCCCCCTCCCGCCTCCTCCCTAAATTTTACTTTAAACTTCCATTTTGTTGTCCAAACCCCATACTGGTTAAATACTTTACCCAAAGGCACAATCTCTTCACAAAACTGGTCCAAAAAAACAACTATGTCCTCTTCAGGGATATATGGACTATACATTCTTACAGTCAATATTTTTTCTTTCCCTGGAAAATGGGGAATAACTTCCACGCCTTCCCAGATTACATGAGTCTTAGAGGCATCCACTTTCTTACAAAATGAATCACAATCTTCATCAGAGACAAAGATTATGTCATAACACCCCCTCTTGGGGAATTCCAGCATAGACAGAATCTGTACCTTGGATACGTGCAGAAGTCCAAACAGCATGTCCTCCACTACAAAAGAAAGTCCTCTTCCTCTCTTAGCAGAGTCCTTCAGCAGGATGCGAACGCCATTTTTAATCCTCCCGAAAAAGGGCATCTCCTCTTCTCTGGTTCCAGGCATCTCCGGTTCTTCTGCCATCTTGTAGAAAATCACGTCCAACAGGAACAAAAGACACTCCCCCACAGAATGTGGGCAGTGAAAGGGGATCGCTCCCCGTTGTCCGGGGACTAGGCCGGCTCCCCAATTGCAGCAAGGGGGTGAAGTCCCTCCGTTAGGAAGGACGATCCCCCAAGGCCAAGGAGCCGGGTACCCCAGACACCCTCTGGCCAGACCAAGTGAGCCGAAACTACACTTGATCTTAGCCAAAAGGCCGAGAAGCGATAACCGTGAAAGGGGCGGGCCCAACAAGGTGCCCTTCATGGGCACTATCACTGCTTGCTGTCAGGGAGGCTGCCAGACAATTTTCCATGCACACTCTGGGCTGGGGGGCAGTCAACCACCAGTACACACAGCAGAACCTAAACCCATACCATTATTGCTAAGCAGCAAGACAGGGGCCCATTGCACTCCCACGGGGCCTTTTTAAATGCAATCCATAACCCGGATTTGCCAGGAACCCTTCTTACTCCTCCTACTTGCATGTGACACTGGGCTTAGGATCTGCATAGGAAACACACACACAAGCACACACCTACCTTTGTTGCCTGCAGATGCCTCCTTGGCTGTCCCCAAACGGTATCAAACCAACACCCACGGGAAGCTGTAAGCATAGAGGACATGCCTGCACCCCATTGGACTTACCTGTGTGGGTTAAACCCGGGTTATTTGACAACCTATGGCGGTGATGGTTCTGCTCAGGCAGAGCAGTGCTGATGCTCCTCATAAAGCTGTCGCTGCTGTGAAGGTTCTAGGTGACATCACAAATCCCTATGGTTACATACACAACAAAGCTGGGTTGTTGTTGTTTACACTCTGCAAGGCCTGTGGAAGTGAGTGACATCATAGCACTGTAGTTCTGAGGGTTCTAGATGGATGCAACAATCTCCTGTTGCTTCTATGAAGGCCATAATAGACGACATCACCAAACAGCTCCATAGTCACATACACAGCAAAGGAGAGATGTTGTTTACACCTAGTGATGTCAGTGGTATTGAGTGACATCACAGCACAGTGCTAAGGCTCCTGGGCCTGGACACAGCAGCGGCTGCAATATCTCAACGGAGAATACGTTTATATATATGTGTGTGTGTGCGCGTATATATATATATATATATATATATATATATATATATATATATATATATTTCTCCGCCGAAATCACTTTTAAACCCATTTCCACCTTTTTTTCCCTTCTCTTCCTCTTACTTTTTTTTCACGTTTTTTTACGTTTTTCTCCTTTTCGCCTCTTTTCTGGGCGTATTATTCTTCTTTTTCTTCTTTTTTTTCGTCTAATGCATACCCCATCAGTGCAGCAATGCTTATTCAATACCGCCAGCAGATGGAGACACTGGGGGATAATTTTCTAAGGATTTATACTGATTTTTCCTGTCTGAATTTGTCGCACAGAAAGTTGCAGGCCAAATATGTGTGACATTTCTGCGACTTTAGCTTCTAGAGCATTTTTACAACATTATACATAGGTGCTGAATACATAAAAAGCGACTGTTCAGCGACAGACAAGTCGCATCGGCTGAAAGTAGGCCAGAATGTCAGTCCATGTTGGAGCAGGTTTAGATACAGTCTAAAGTATAGATCTCAAAGTCTGTGCACAGAATTTAGCAAGGGCCTCGCACCTTCTGATGCATCAGGTAGGTGCACGATAGCATAGCCTAACCCTCTGTACTTTGGTCTATATTGATGCGGGACATAGACAGCCAGCTGATGACCAATCCATTAGTGCAATGGATGGCTGGAAGCATTTGTCTTTGCCTTTGCAATACCACAGAAGCAATGCATGGTCAATGTACAGCAATGACACACCTGTGTGAACAGCCAGGAGACCCCCCCCCCCCCCATGTTATGTTACATAGTTACATAGTTAGTACGGTCGAAAAAAGACATATGTCCATCAAGTTCAACCAGGGAATTAAGGGGTAGGGGTGTGGCGCGATATTGGGGAAGGGATGAGATTTTATATTTCTTCATAAGCATTAATCTTATTTTGTCAATTAGGAACATTCAGCACCCACCCGCTATCAAGGCAGCTGCCTATCATGTCATGCCCTACCTGCACAGGTGTGCTGGCTACTCAAATGATCCAATTAAGGAGGCCATTTAGTCAGCAGCAGCAGAAGTCCTGTGCCTGGACGCTCCAACAGCGGCCAGACACAAGCAGAAGCAGAAGCAGCAGAAGCAGCAGCAGCACCACCTTTTGTTTTTTGGCTGCAGCAGCAGCAAGGCCCACAGGGCTGGCTAGCTGGCTAGCCAGCAAGCAGGTAGCAATGAAAGTAGGAATCTTTCTTTTTAACCCTGTAAGGGGGTGGTGCACTGTACCCGAAGATACTGCCATATCGGGTCAATGCATAGGGCGACGGAAGCAAGCTTCGAAATCGGCCCCCGTTCTCAAAAATCCATTTAATATATGGTCCCCAGATAGGGGACGTATCAGATATTAAACTGATAAGAACAGATACTACACTTGATCTTAGCCAAAAGGCCGAGAAGCGATAACCGTGAAAGGGGCGGGCCCAACAAGGTGCCCTTCATGGGCACTATCACTGCTTGCTGTCAGGGAGGCTGCCAGACAATTTTCCATGCACACTCTGGGCTGGGGGGCAGTCAACCACCAGTACACACAGCAGAACCTAAACCCATACCATTATTGCTAAGCAGCAAGACAGGGGCCCATTGCACTCCCACGGGGCCTTTTTAAATGCAATCCATAACCCGGATTTGCCAGGAACCCTTCTTACTCCTCCTACTTGCATGTGACACTGGGCTTAGGATCTGCATAGGAAACACACACACAAGCACACACCTACCTTTGTTGCCTGCAGATGCCTCCTTGGCTGTCCCCAAACGGTATCAAACCAACACCCACGGGAAGCTGTAAGCATAGAGGACATGCCTGCACCCCATTGGACTTACCTGTGTGGGTTAAACCCGGGTTATTTGACAACCTATGGCGGTGATGGTTCTGCTCAGGCAGAGCAGTGCTGATGCTCCTCATAAAGCTGTCGCTGCTGTGAAGGTTCTAGGTGACATCACAAATCCCTATGGTTACATACACAACAAAGCTGGGTTGTTGTTGTTTACACTCTGCAAGGCCTGTGGAAGTGAGTGACATCATAGCACTGTAGTTCTGAGGGTTCTAGATGGATGCAACAATCTCCTGTTGCTTCTATGAAGGCCATAATAGACGACATCACCAAACAGCTCCATAGTCACATACACAGCAAAGGAGAGATGTTGTTTACACCTAGTGATGTCAGTGGTATTGAGTGACATCACAGCACAGTGCTAAGGCTCCTGGGCCTGGACACAGCAGCGGCTGCAATATCTCAACGGAGAATACGTTTATATATATGTGTGTGTGTGCGCGTATATATATATATATATATATATATATATATATATATATATTTCTCCGCCGAAATCACTTTTAAACCCATTTCCACCTTTTTTTCCCTTCTCTTCCTCTTACTTTTTTTTCACGTTTTTTTACGTTTTTCTCCTTTTCGCCTCTTTTCTGGGCGTATTATTCTTCTTTTTCTTCTTTTTTTTCGTCTAATGCATACCCCATCAGTGCAGCAATGCTTATTCAATACCGCCAGCAGATGGAGACACTGGGGGATAATTTTCTAAGGATTTATACTGATTTTTCCTGTCTGAATTTGTCGCACAGAAAGTTGCAGGCCAAATATGTGTGACATTTCTGCGACTTTAGCTTCTAGAGCATTTTTACAACATTATACATAGGTGCTGAATACATAAAAAGCGACTGTTCAGCGACAGACAAGTCGCATCGGCTGAAAGTAGGCCAGAATGTCAGTCCATGTTGGAGCAGGTTTAGATACAGTCTAAAGTATAGATCTCAAAGTCTGTGCACAGAATTTAGCAAGGGCCTCGCACCTTCTGATGCATCAGGTAGGTGCACAATAGCATAGCCTAACCCTCTGTACTTTGGTCTATATTGATGCGGGACATAGACAGCCAGCTGATGACCAATCCATTAGTGCAATGGATGGCTGGAAGCATTTGTCTTTGCCTTTGCAACACCACAGAAGCAATGCATGGTCAATGTACAGCAATGACACACCTGTGTGAACAGCCAGGAGACCCCCCCCCCCCCATGTTATGTTACATAGTTACATAGTTAGTACGGTCGAAAAAAGACATATGTCCATCAAGTTCAACCAGGGAATTAAGGGGTAGGGGTGTGGCGCGATATTGGGGAAGGGATGAGATTTTATATTTCTTCATAAGCATTAATCTTATTTTGTCAATTAGGAACATTCAGCACCCACCCGCTATCAAGGCAGCTGCCTATCATGTCATGCCCTACCTGCACAGGTGTGCTGGCTACTCAAATGATCCAATTAAGGAGGCCATTTAGTCAGCAGCAGCAGAAGTCCTGTGCCTGGACGCTCCAACAGCGGCCAGACACAAGCAGAAGCAGAAGCAGCAGAAGCACCACCTTTTGTTTTTTGGCTGCAGCAGCAGCAAGGCCCACAGGGCTGGCTAGCTGGCTAGCCAGCAAGCAGGTAGCAATGAAAGTAGGAATCTTTCTTTTTAACCCTGTAAGGGGGTGGTGCACTGTACCCGAAGATACTGCCATATCGGGTCAATGCATAGGGCGACGGAAGCAAGCTTCGAAATCGGCCCCCGTTCTCAAAAATCCATTTAATATATGGTCCCCAGATAGGGGACGTATCAGATATTTAACTGATAAGAACAGATACTACACTTGATCTTAGCCAAAAGGCCGAGAAGCGATAACCGTGAAAGGGGCGGGCCCAACAAGGTGCCCTTCATGGGCACTATCACTGCTTGCTGTCAGGGAGGCTGCCAGACAATTTTCCATGCACACTCTGGGCTGGGGGGCAGTCAACCACCAGTACACACAGCAGAACCTAAACCCATACCATTATTGCTAAGCAGCAAGACAGGGGCCCATTGCACTCCCACGGGGCCTTTTTAAATGCAATCCATAACCCGGATTTGCCAGGAACCCTTCTTACTCCTCCTACTTGCATGTGACACTGGGCTTAGGATCTGCATAGGAAACACACACACAAGCACACACCTACCTTTGTTGCCTGCAGATGCCTCCTTGGCTGTCCCCAAACGGTATCAAACCAACACCCACGGGAAGCTGTAAGCATAGAGGACATGCCTGCACCCCATTGGACTTACCTGTGTGGGTTAAACCCGGGTTATTTGACAACCTATGGCGGTGATGGTTCTGCTCAGGCAGAGCAGTGCTGATGCTCCTCATAAAGCTGTCGCTGCTGTGAAGGTTCTAGGTGACATCACAAATCCCTATGGTTACATACACAACAAAGCTGGGTTGTTGTTGTTTACACTCTGCAAGGCCTGTGGAAGTGAGTGACATCATAGCACTGTAGTTCTGAGGGTTCTAGATGGATGCAACAATCTCCTGTTGCTTCTATGAAGGCCATAATAGACGACATCACCAAACAGCTCCATAGTCACATACACAGCAAAGGAGAGATGTTGTTTACACCTAGTGATGTCAGTGGTATTGAGTGACATCACAGCACAGTGCTAAGGCTCCTGGGCCTGGACACAGCAGCGGCTGCAATATCTCAACGGAGAATACGTTTATATATATGTGTGTGTGTGCGCATATATATATATATATATATATATATATATATATATATATATATTTCTCCGCCGAAATCACTTTTAAACCCATTTCCACCTTTTTTTCCCTTCTCTTCCTCTTACTTTTTTTTCACGTTTTTTTACGTTTTTCTCCTTTTCGCCTCTTTTCTGGGCGTATTATTCTTCTTTTTCTTCTTTTTTTTCGTCTAATGCATACCCCATCAGTGCAGCAATGCTTATTCAATACCGCCAGCAGATGGAGACACTGGGGGATAATTTTCTAAGGATTTATACTGATTTTTCCTGTCTGAATTTGTCGCACAGAAAGTTGCAGGCCAAATATGTGTGACATTTCTGCGACTTTAGCTTCTAGAGCATTTTTACAACATTATACATAGGTGCTGAATACATAAAAAGCGACTGTTCAGCGACAGACAAGTCGCATCGGCTGAAAGTAGGCCAGAATGTCAGTCCATGTTGGAGCAGGTTTAGATACAGTCTAAAGTATAGATCTCAAAGTCTGTGCACAGAATTTAGCAAGGGCCTCGCACCTTCTGATGCATCAGGTAGGTGCACAATAGCATAGCCTAACCCTCTGTACTTTGGTCTATATTGATGCGGGACATAGACAGCCAGCTGATGACCAATCCATTAGTGCAATGGATGGCTGGAAGCATTTGTCTTTGCCTTTGCAATACCACAGAAGCAATGCATGGTCAATGTACAGCAATGACACACCTGTGTGAACAGCCAGGAGACCCCCCCCCCCCCCATGTTATGTTACATAGTTACATAGTTAGTACGGTCGAAAAAAGACATATGTCCATCAAGTTCAACCAGGGAATTAAGGGGTAGGGGTGTGGCGCGATATTGGGGAAGGGATGAGATTTTATATTTCTTCATAAGCATTAATCTTATTTTGTCAATTAGGAACATTCAGCACCCACCCGCTATCAAGGCAGCTGCCTATCATGTCATGCCCTACCTGCACAGGTGTGCTGGCTACTCAAATGATCCAATTAAGGAGGCCATTTAGTCAGCAGCAGCAGAAGTCCTGTGCCTGGACGCTCCAACAGCGGCCAGACACAAGCAGAAGCAGAAGCAGCAGAAGCAGCAGCAGCACCACCTTTTGTTTTTTGGCTGCAGCAGCAGCAAGGCCCACAGGGCTGGCTAGCTGGCTAGCCAGCAAGCAGGTAGCAATGAAAGTAGGAATCTTTCTTTTTAACCCTGTAAGGGGGTGGTGCACTGTACCCGAAGATACTGCCATATCGGGTCAATGCATAGGGCGACGGAAGCAAGCTTCGAAATCGGTCCCCGTTCTCAAAAATCCATTTAATATATGGTCCCCAGATAGGGGACGTATCAGATATTAAACTGATAAGAACAGATTTTTTTTTTTTGATTGAAAGAGCTTTATTTACCGTTCAGTCATTACAAGTCGTACAATAAATTACAGTCACACAAAGCATGATAGTACAATACACAGCAAAGGTTCCCTAAGCTATACATCGCACACCATGCTACTCTAACATTCAGCTCAATCCTGCAATAGAAAAGCACAAGAGATCAAACAAAAACCAAATAATACAATCTGTGATCGGGTTAGGGTGTGGGCGACTATGTGGGGGTAGGGAGGGGGCGGATCACAGGGCCAAACTGTTGGGCTGTATCTTCAGGGAGACATGGGAGAAGGAGAGGGGTCTTCACTCCTCTTCTTCCTCATCAACGGCCGAGCTGTCCAAGATGGAATAGTCTCTAAGCAGGTTCTTGATGAACCTGCGGCAGTCCCGGACGGACATGTTTTCCCTGTTGATCACGAGGCGGTTCCTGGCAAGCCACACTGCGTCCTTAAAACAGTTCATAAGGCGCCAGGCCTCCTGGATGGCCTCCACGTCGTGGGTCCCAGGGAAGAGGCCGTAAAGCACCGAATGGTACGATAGGCAGCTCCTGGGCACTGAGTCTCTGAGTTCCTGTTCTAGGGCGTCCAACAGACCCTGTGCAAAGGGGCACTGCCAAAACACGTGGAAAGATGTTTCCTCCACGTAGGGGCAACGGGGGCAGTACCGGGTCTTGCACAGGTTGCGGGCATGCATGAATGACCTGAGAGAGAGACCTCCCATGACGGCCATCCACGACAAGTCCTTGTGTCCATTGGTAAGCCGCTTTGAGGCCACATTGTTCCAAACTGTCTCTGCAGTGGCTGCGGGGAGTCCCGGAACCAGCTCGGTCGAGTCCTTAGCTCGGATGAGCTTGTGGATTGTCTTTGGCTTCCATAGGTCTGGTTTCAGTCCTTCCAGCTGGTGCTCCCTCACAAACCGGACAACATCCCCATAGAACCAGGGAGTGCTCCAGTTGTAAGGGATGGAGCTGTCCCACTTGTCCCAGCCCAGCTGTCTCCAGAGGGGCATGAGAAGCAAGCGAGACATGGACCTGCCCGCTGAGCCAGTCTTTTCTACAAGAGTCCGCTGCACCGTGACACATGCAAAGGAGGCCCTCAGCAGAGCGGGGATGTCGGGTATTCCCTTCCCACCCTTGCGGGGTTCCTTGTACATCACGGTCCTCTTGACTCTGTCCATTTTGCCCCAGACGAAGCCAAACACTGTCCGGGTGATGGCCTTGCAAACGGTGGTATGGGGAGGCCAGGCCTGTGCGGTGTATTGGAGCACAGGCAAAACTTCACTCCGCAGGACAAGTGCCTTGCCTTCCATCGTGAGCTTTCTGGAGCTCCACAGTCCGATCTTCGAGTTTATCCTTCCTAGTCGGTCTTGCCAAGACTTAAGGGCCGCTCCTTCCTTCCCGAACCAGACTCCAAGAATTTGAATGAAGTCCGGCTTAATAGTAAAGGGGAAGGGGGCGGAAGAAGCCAGGTGCCATTCCCCGAAGAGCATGGCCTCCGACTTCCCGCAGTTGACTTTTGCCCCCGAAGCTCTGCCGAAGTCCTCGCAGGTCTGGACGAGTGCAGTCACCGAACGCTGGTCAGCGCAGAAGACGGTCACGTCGTCCATGTAGAGCGAGCACTTGACCTCGTGGCGATCTGGTCCTGGTGCGGTGATCCCTCTGATCTCTCCATTCTGCCGGATAGTCTCAGCGAAGAGCTCTATAACACAAACAAAAAGGAGAGGTGAAAGAGGGCAGCCTTGTCTAACCCCTGAAAGAATGGAAAAGGGGTCAGTCTTCCAGCCGTTCACCAACACCGTGCTGTAAATGTCAAAATACATAACGTTAACAAAAGAGCAAAACATCTTCCCCAGACCCAGCCTGCGCAAAACCCTGTCCATGAATGCATGGGAGACACGGTCGAACGCCTTCTCCTGATCTAAGCTGACCAGGGCGGCGCGGCCCCCGCGGTCCTGGATGTAATGGACCGTGTCTCTCACAAGGGCAAGGCTGTCAGCAATCCTGCGGCCAGGAATGCTGCAGGTCTGGTCCGGATGGACGATCTGCCCCATGACAGGTTTCAGCCTGTTGGCCAGCACCTTGGCGAGGATCTTGTAGTCCACGTTCAGGAGAGAGATGGGACGCCAGTTTTTCAGGTCACATCTCTCCCCCTTCCGCTTATACAAGATCGTGATCATCCCTTCCCTCAACGACGGAGGCATTCTGCCCCCCACCACCATCTCCTCGTACACCTCCAACAGGTCCGGACAGATCAGGTCACCCAGCGCTACGTAGAGCTCGGCCGGGAGACCGTCACTGCCCGGGGTCTTGCCGGGCTTAAAGGATTTAGCGGCAGAGAGCAGCTCCCCCACCGTCAAGGGATCGTCCATAGCCGCCGCACCTGCGGGATCAACAACGTTAGTGACACCTGACAGGAACCTCTCGGCGGCTTAGGGGTCGGATGACTTGGGGGCGTAGAGGTTGCTGTAGAAGTCGTGGACGACCCCCATCACTTCCTCCTTGCCGCTTCTCATGTGTCCGGTCTCATCTCGTAGCTCAGTCAGGGGCGTGTGGCCGGCATGGAGCTTCCTGAAAAAGAAAGAGTTACATTTCTCACCCTTCTCCAGGTTCTCCACCTTGGAACGAAAGACGATTCGCTTGGATTCCTCCTCAAAGTGCCTTTTCAAGCTCTTTTTGGTCTCCTCCAGCTCCTCCCTGACGTCCCAGCCACACTGGAGCAGGTCCTGCAGGGACCGCAGCTCGCGCTGCAGTTTCCTCAAGTCCCACTTCTTCGCACACGCCTGTTGTCTGCCTTTTGCCTGAAAGAAACAACGGAATTCGACTTTAACATATTCCCACCAATCGCTGATGCACTTGAACAGACATTTGTCATTTCGCCATACAAGGTAAGCATCCCTAAGTTCCTCCATGGCCTCCCTCTGCTCCAACAGGGCACAATTCAACTTCCAGGAGCCCGGGCCAGGTGGGAATCCATGGCCCAGAGTCCCCCGGAATCGAATGGCCCTGTGGTCAGAGAAGAAGCAGGGGACCATAGAGTACGACACCTTTCTGACTGCTCTCGAAGTGAAGATGAAGTCTATCCGAGAACGGAGCGAGCCATCGGGGCGGCTCCACGTATAGTTTACGGAGCCGTTCCCGATGGACCCGACAACGTCCTGCAAGGATGCCTCCGTCACCATCTCAATCAGCAGTTTAGACGTCACGTCCAGGTTGGCGGATGTGCCAGAACTGCGCCCGTCCACCTCAATGGGGCAGTTGAAGTCACCACCCAACACTACTGCCCTAGTGGTGGCGAGTTCAGCCCGCAGGGCCTGGAGAACCTCCAGTCGGACATCCCTCTCAGGGGAGGCATACACGTTGATGAGCCGCACGGGCTCACCCGCCCAGGAACCGTCTGCGACAAGAAGTCTGCCACAGACGAGCTCCCGGACGGAATCAAGTGCAAAGTTACCTCCCCTGATCAGGATGGCCACCCCCGCAGACCTATTGTCGCCCCCACCAGACCAGTAGGAAGGGCCGTGAGGCCACTGCCTGGCCAGATGGTTGTAAGACCTAGAAGCAGACAAAGCACATTCCTGCAACATGTAAACATCACACCTCTGGGAATCTAAGAACGTAAGAACAGTCTGAAATCTAAACCAAGCTCTAATACTCCTCACATTAATGCAGAAGATGTTGAGATCAGCCATGGGAATAAAAAGAGAGGTTAGTTCTGATACTAGTTACCAGTCTGGTCGGACGGGTCCTCTTCTCTGGCGCCTGTCGGCTCCTGTGGCTTCTCGTAGCGCCCTTCCAAGAACTCGTCGTAGACCGTGTTGGACGGAGTGTCCAGGATTTTCTTAACCTCTGGGTCCTGCAGCAGCTCCTCCATAGATTGAGCTTGGACTGGCTCTGCTTGGACCTGCTCCACTTGGGCCTGCTCCATCACCTCCTCTCCTTCTGAAGCCTCAAGGCTCTCGCAGACCTGCTCCATCTCCTCCTCCTCATCTGAAGCTTGAGGGGTCTCGCAGGTCTCGATTATCTTTCTTTTGTGGGACTCTTCTGATATGTTGTCCCTTCCTTTCCTCTTCCTCTGTATGGTACCTGGGGGAGGAAGCACAGGAAAGTCCTCCGAAGGGCGGGCACCAGCAGCTGGAGGGGGGTTAGGTGCTGCTGGGCCAGGAGAGAAAGGAGGCTGGGTGGGGCGGGGGGCAGGAGAGAGTGCCCGGGCAGGGGAGGACGGGGCAGGGGTGGGCCGGGCAGGGGAGGACGGGGCAGGGGTGGGCCGGGGTGGGGTACGGGGGGCGGGGGTGGGCCGGGGTGGGGTACGGGGGGCGGGGGTGGGGCGGGATGGGGCAGGGGTGGGACGGGATGGGGCAGGAGGGGCGGGGGTGGGACGGGATGGGGCAGGAGGGGCAGGGGTGGGACGGGATGGGGCAGGGGTGGGACGGGATGGGGCAGGGGTGGGACGGGATGGGGCAGGGGTGGGGCGGGATGGGGCAGGAGATGGGGCGGGAGGGGCAGGGGATGGGGCGGGAGGGGCAGGGGAGGGGCGGGACGGGGCAGGGGTGGTGGCTTTCGCCTTCTTACCCTCCTTGGTCGGCTTGGCCATCCGTGGTGTTGGCTCCGGAGCTGGGGCTGGCTTCGGTGCTCTCGCTGCCACAGATGCCCATGTTCTCTCCCTCTGGGGGCAGTCCTTGTAGCTGTGGGCTGCCAGTCCGCAGAGGTTGCAGGTCTTGCTCTTGGGGCAGTCCTTGGTCGTGTGACCTGTCACACGGCAATACCTGCAGGCATCCTCCGTACAGTCCTTGCCCTCGTGGCCCATCTTGCCACATCTCCTGCAGGTCTGCGGCATGTCCGGGTAGAAGATAAGTCCTGTGGAGTTGCCCAAGGAAAATGTCGTTGGCAGGTGCTGTAGTCCGTCTGGAGAAGCAGGGTTCTTGTTGAGTCTGACGACCACAGACCACTTGCAGGTCCAGTATCCGAGTGAGTTCAGGATGCGGGTGGGCTCCCTCACCACGGTGCAGAAGCGCTTCAGGAAGGTCGAGATGTCCGTGCCTGGGGTGTGTGGGTTCCGCATTGAGACCGTCACCCGCCTCTCCTCTCTTTGAATAAGGCAGTTGCCCACAAAGCGAGAGAAAGGGGATTCGGGACTCGCCGCTTTCACCACCTCCCAGTATCTTCTACAGGTCCCAATGGTGGCAAAGGTGATGTAGAAGATTCCCGAAAAGAAGGTTGCTATTCCCAGGGTGTCAGCCGTGGGGAAGCCTTGATCCGCCAGCATCTTCTTGCAGAACACGTCGTGGGACATGTCCGGCACCCTTCCGTCCACGGGCTTGAGCTTCAAGGCAACAGTCTGCCTCATCCAGGGCTCCAGCTTCCAGGTTAGGAATTCTGCCGCCCTTCTGCCTTGCCGTGGTGGAGGTTGAAGCTTGCTGTGGTTGGGGCTGGACCTCCAGGCCTTGCCCTGCAGCCTCCTGGGTGGACTTGCTGGTTGAGGCCATGGCTTCTTCCAGCAGGCTCTTTTCCGCTTCCTTGCTTGCTTGTGGAGAGAGGCTTCGCAAAGTCTTCTTTCCCGGGTGGGAGGAGCTATGCAGATCCGGTCCCGGTGGGAGGAGCTATGCAAATCCTTCTCCAGAGGCAGCGAGTTTCTTCGAAAAGATTCTGCGCCGCCTTCCTCTTCGCCGCTGTTCCGGAATTCACCGCCGATTCCCTTCTTCCAGGTTCTTCGTCGGCTTCTTCCGGAGCTGCAGTCTTCAAGATCTTCTCCTTCTTCAGATGTTCCGAGGCAGGCAGGAGACGATCTTCAGGTGGTATGCTCTAGAGAAATGCGGTTCTAATAAGAACGAAAAGTACTGCAATCGTACTACGCAAAATCTCTACCACAATGCTTGGAGTTCTTCAGACCGTAGCGATCATGGTATCTCCCCTGCCAGGTCAGTATAAACTGATAAGAACAGATACTACACTTGATCTTAGCCAAAAGGCCGAGAAGCGATAACCGTGAAAGGGGCGGGCCCAACAAGGTGCCCTTCATGGGCACTATCACTGCTTGCTGTCAGGGAGGCTGCCAGACAATTTTCCATGCACACTCTGGGCTGGGGGGCAGTCAACCACCAGTACACACAGCAGAACCTAAACCCATACCATTATTGCTAAGCAGCAAGACAGGGGCCCATTGCACTCCCACGGGGCCTTTTTAAATGCAATCCATAACCCGGATTTGCCAGGAACCCTTCTTACTCCTCCTACTTGCATGTGACACTGGGCTTAGGATCTGCATAGGAAACACACACACAAGCACACACCTACCTTTGTTGCCTGCAGATGCCTCCTTGGCTGTCCCCAAACGGTATCAAACCAACACCCACGGGAAGCTGTAAGCATAGAGGACATGCCTGCACCCCATTGGACTTACCTGTGTGGGTTAAACCCGGGTTATTTG
This sequence comes from Hyla sarda, assembly GCF_029499605.1. Lineage (NCBI taxonomy): Eukaryota > Metazoa > Chordata > Amphibia > Anura > Hylidae > Hyla > Hyla sarda. Next base: position 82,869 of record NW_026610415.1, read on the forward strand.
ACAACCTATGGCGGTGATGGTTCTGCTCAGGCAGAGCAGTGCTGATGCTCCTCATAAAGCTGTCGCTGCTGTGAAGGTTCTAGGTGACATCACAAATCCCTATGGTTACATACACAACAAAGCTGGGTTGTTGTTGTTTACACTCTGCAAGGCCTGTGGAAGTGAGTGACATCATAGCACTGTAGTTCTGAGGGTTCTAGATGGATGCAACAATCTCCTGTTGCTTCTATGAAGGCCATAATAGACGACATCACCAAACAGCTCCATAGTCACATACACAGCAAAGGAGAGATGTTGTTTACACCTAGTGATGTCAGTGGTATTGAGTGACATCACAGCACAGTGCTAAGGCTCCTGGGCCTGGACACAGCAGCGGCTGCAATATCTCAACGGAGAATACGTTTATATATATGTGTGTGTGTGCGCGTATATATATATATATATATATATATATATATATATATATATATTTCTCCGCCGAAATCACTTTTAAACCCATTTCCACCTTTTTTTCCCTTCTCTTCCTCTTACTTTTTTTTCAAGTTTTTTTTACGTTTTTCTCCTTTTCGCCTCTTTTCTGGGCGTATTATTCTTCTTTTTCTTCTTTTTTTTCGTCTAATGCATACCCCATCAGTGCAGCAATGCTTATTCAATACCGCCAGCAGATGGAGACACTGGGGGATAATTTTCTAAGGATTTATACTGATTTTTCCTGTCTGAATTTGTCGCACAGAAAGTTGCAGGCCAAATATGTGTGACATTTCTGCGACTTTAGCTTCTAGAGCATTTTTACAACATTATACATAGGTGCTGAATACATAAAAAGCGACTGTTCAGCGACAGACAAGTCGCATCGGCTGAAAGTAGGCCAGAATGTCAGTCCATGTTGGAGCAGGTTTAGATACAGTCTAAAGTATAGATCTCAAAGTCTGTGCACAGAATTTAGCAAGGGCCTCGCACCTTCTGATGCATCAGGTAGGTGCACAATAGCATAGCCTAACCCTCTGTACTTTGGTCTATATTGATGCGGGACATAGACAGCCAGCTGATGACCAATCCATTAGTGCAATGGATGGCTGGAAGCATTTGTCTTTGCCTTTGCAATACCACAGAAGCAATGCATGGTCAATGTACAGCAATGACACACCTGTGTGAACAGCCAGGAGACCCCCCCCCCCCCCCCCCCATGTTATGTTACATAGTTACATAGTTAGTACGGTCGAAAAAAGACATATGTCCATCAAGTTCAACCAGGGAATTAAGGGGTAGGGGTGTGGCGCGATATTGGGGAAGGGATGAGATTTTATATTTCTTCATAAGCATTAATCTTATTTTGTCAATTAGGAACATTCAGCACCCACCCGCTATCAAGGCAGCTGCCTATCATGTCATGCCCTACCTGCACAGGTGTGCTGGCTACTCAAATGATCCAATTAAGGAGGCCATTTAGTCAGCAGCAGCAGAAGTCCTGTGCCTGGACGCTCCCACAGCGGCCAGACACAAGCAGAAGCAGAAGCAGCAGAAGCAGCAGCAGCACCACCTTTTGTTTTTTGGCTGCAGCAGCAGCAAGGCCCACAGGGCTGGCTAGCTGGCTAGCCAGCAAGCAGGTAGCAATGAAAGTAGGAATCTTTCTTTTTAACCCTGTAAGGGGGTGGTGCACTGTACCCGAAGATACTGCCATATCGGGTCAATGCATAGGGCGACGGAAGCAAGCTTCGAAATCGGCCCCCGTTCTCAAAAATCCATTTAATATATGGTCCCCAGATAGGGGACGTATCAGATATTAAACTGATAAGAACAGATACTACACTTGATCTTAGCCAAAAGGCCGAGAAGCGATAACCGTGAAAGGGGCGGGCCCAACAAGGTGCCCTTCATGGGCACTATCACTGCTTGCTGTCAGGGAGGCTGCCAGACAATTTTCCATGCACACTCTGGGCTGGGGGGCAGTCAACCACCAGTACACACAGCAGAACCTAAACCCATACCATTATTGCTAAGCAGCAAGACAGGGGCCCATTGCACTCCCACGTGGCCTTTTTAAATGCAATCCATAACCCGGATTTGCCAGGAACCCTTCTTACTCCTCCTACTTGCATGTGACACTGGGCTTAGGATCTGCATAGGAAACACACACACAAGCACACACCTACCTTTGTTGCCTGCAGATGCCTCCTTGGCTGTCCCCAAACGGTATCAAACCAACACCCACGGGAAGCTGTAAGCATAGAGGACATGCCTGCACCCCATTGGACTTACCTGTGTGGGTTAAACCCGGGTTATTTGACAACCTATGGCGGTGATGGTTCTGCTCAGGCAGAGCAGTGCTGATGCTCCTCATAAAGCTGTCGCTGCTGTGAAGGTTCTAGGTGACATCACAAATCCCTATGGTTACATACACAACAAAGCTGGGTTGTTGTTGTTTACACTCTGCAAGGCCTGTGGAAGTGAGTGACATCATAGCACTGTAGTTCTGAGGGTTCTAGATGGATGCAACAATCTCCTGTTGCTTCTATGAAGGCCATAATAGACGACATCACCAAACAGCTCCATAGTCACATACACAGCAAAGGAGAGATGTTGTTTACACCTAGTGATGTCAGTGGTATTGAGTGACATCACAGCACAGTGCTAAGGCTCCTGGGCCTGGACACAGCAGCGGCTGCAATATCTCAACGGAGAATACGTTTATATATATGTGTGTGTGTGCGCGTATATATATATATATATATATATATATATATATATATATATATATTTCTCCACCGAAATCACTTTTAAACCCATTTCCACCTTTTTTTCCCTTCTCTTCCTCTTACTTTTTTTTCACGTTTTTTTACGTTTTTCTCCTTTTCGCCTCTTTTCTGGGCGTATTATTCTTCTTTTTCTTCTTTTTTTTCGTCTAATGCATACCCCATCAGTGCAGCAATGCTTATTCAATACCGCCAGCAGATGGAGACACTGGGGGATAATTTTCTAAGGATTTATACTGATTTTTCCTGTCTGAATTTGTCGCACAGAAAGTTGCAGGCCAAATATGTGTGACATTTCTGCGACTTTAGCTTCTAGAGCATTTTTACAACATTATACATAGGTGCTGAATACATAAAAAGCGACTGTTCAGCGACAGACAAGTCGCATCGGCTGAAAGTAGGCCAGAATGTCAGTCCATGTTGGAGCAGGTTTAGATACAGTCTAAAGTATAGATCTCAAAGTCTGTGCACAGAATTTAGCAAGGGCCTCGCACCTTCTGATGCATCAGGTAGGTGCACAATAGCATAGCCTAACCCTCTGTACTTTGGTCTATATTGATGCGGGACATAGACAGCCAGCTGATGACCAATCCATTAGTGCAATGGATGGCTGGAAGCATTTGTCTTTGCCTTTGCAATACCACAGAAGCAATGCATGGTCAATGTACAGCAATGACACACCTGTGTGAACAGCCAGGAGACCCCCCCCCCCCCCCATGTTATGTTACATAGTTACATAGTTAGTACGGTCGAAAAAAGACATATGTCCATCAAGTTCAACCAGGGAATTAAGGGGTAGGGGTGTGGCGCGATATTGGGGAAGGGATGAGATTTTATATTTCTTCATAAGCATTAATCTTATTTTGTCAATTAGGAACATTCAGCACCCACCCACTATCAAGGCAGCTGCCTATCATCTCATGCCCTACCTGCACAGGTGTGCTGGCTACTCAAATGATCCAATTAAGGAGGCCATTTAGTCAGCAGCAGCAGAAGTCCTGTGCCTGGACGCTCCAACAGCGGCCAGACACAAGCAGAAGCAGAAGCAGCAGAAGCAGCAGCAGCACCACCTTTTGTTTTTTGGCTGCAGCAGCAGCAGCAAGGCCCACAGGGCTGGCTAGCTGGCTAGCCAGCAAGCAGGTAGCAATGAAAGTAGGAATCTTTCTTTTTAACCCTGTAAGGGGGTGGTGCACTGTACCCGAAGATACTGCCATATCGGGTCAATGCATAGGGCGACGGAAGCAAGCTTCGAAATCGGCCCCCGTTCTCAAAAATCCATTTAATATATGGTCCCCAGATAGGGGACGTATCAGATATTAAACTGATAAGAACAGATACTACACTTGATCTTAGCCAAAAGGCCGAGAAGCGATAACCGTAAAAGGGGCGGGCCCAACAAGGTGCCCTTCATGGGCACTATCACTGCTTGCTGTCAGGGAGGCTGCCAGACAATTTTCCATGCACACTCTGGGCTGGGGGGCAGTCAACCACCAGTACACACAGCAGAACCTAAACCCATACCATTATTGCTAAGCAGCAAGACAGGGGCCCATTGCACTCCCACGGGGCCTTTTTAAATGCAATCCATAACCCGGATTTGCCAGGAACCCTTCTTACTCCTCCTACTTGCATGTGACACTGGGCTTAGGATCTGCATAGGAAACACACACACAAGCACACACCTACCTTTGTTGCCTGCAGATGCCTCCTTGGCTGTCCCCAAACGGTATCAAACCAACACCCACGGGAAGCTGTAAGCATAGAGGACATGCCTGCACCCCATTGGACTTACCTGTGTGGGTTAAACCCGGGTTATTTGACAACCTATGGCGGTGATGGTTCTGCTCAGGCAGAGCAGTGCTGATGCTCCTCATAAAGCTGTCGCTGCTGTGAAGGTTCTAGGTGACATCACAAATCCCTATGGTTACATACACAACAAAGCTGGGTTGTTGTTGTTTACACTCTGCAAGGCCTGTGGAAGTGAGTGACATCATAGCACTGTAGTTCTGAGGGTTCTAGATGGATGCAACAATCTCCTGTTGCTTCTATGAAGGCCATAATAGACGACATCACCAAACAGCTCCATAGTCACATACACAGCAAAGGAGAGATGTTGTTTACACCTAGTGATGTCAGTGGTATTGAGTGACATCACAGCACAGTGCTAAGGCTCCTGGGCCTGGACACAGCAGCGGCTGCAATATCTCAACGGAGAATACGTTTATATATATGTGTGTGTGTGCGCGTATATATATATATATATATATATATATATATATATATATATATATATTTCTCCGCCGAAATCACTTTTAAACCCATTTCCACCTTTTTTTCCCTTCTCTTCCTCTTACTTTTTTTTCACGTTTTTTTACGTTTTTCTCCTTTTCGCCTCTTTTCTGGGCGTATTATTCTTCTTTTTCTTCTTTTTTTTCGTCTAATGCATACCCCATCAGTGCAGCAATGCTTATTCAATACCGCCAGCAGATGGAGACACTGGGGGATAATTTTCTAAGGATTTATACTGATTTTTCCTGTCTGAATTTGTCGCACAGAAAGTTGCAGGCCAAATATGTGTGACATTTCTGCGACTTTAGCTTCTAGAGCATTTTTACAACATTATACATAGGTGCTGAATACATAAAAAGCGACTGTTCAGCGACAGACAAGTCGCATCGGCTGAAAGTAGGCCAGAATGTCAGTCCATGTTGGAGCAGGTTTAGATACAGTCTAAAGTATAGATCTCAAAGTCTGTGCACAGAATTTAGCAAGGGCCTCGCACCTTCTGATGCATCAGGTAGGTGCACAATAGCATAGCCTAACCCTCTGTACTTTGGTCTATATTGATGCGGGACATAGACAGCCAGCTGATGACCAATCCATTAGTGCAATGGATGGCTGGAAGCATTTGTCTTTGCCTTTGCAATACCACAGAAGCAATGCATGGTCAATGTACAGCAATGACACACCTGTGTGAACAGCCAGGAGACCCCCCCCCCCCCCCATGTTATGTTACATAGTTACATAGTTAGTACGGTCGAAAAAAGACATATGTCCATCAAGTTCAACCAGGGAATTAAGGGGTAGGGGTGTGGCGCGATATTGGGGAAGGGATGAGATTTTATATTTCTTCATAAGCATTAATCTTATTTTGTCAATTAGGAACATTCAGCACCCACCCGCTATCAAGGCAGCTGCCTATCATGTCATGCCCTACCTGCACAGGTGTGCTGGCTACTCAAATGATCCAATTAAGGAGGCCATTTAGTCAGCAGCAGCAGAAGTCCTGTGCCTGGACGCTCCAACAGCGGCCAGACACAAGCAGAAGCAGAAGCAGCAGAAGCAGCAGCAGCACCACCTTTTGTTTTTTGGCTGCAGCAGCAGCAAGGCCCACAGGGCTGGCTAGCTGGCTAGCCAGCAAGCAGGTAGCAATGAAAGTAGGAATCTTTCTTTTTAACCCTGTAAGGGGGTGGTGCACTGTACCCGAAGATACTGCCATATCGGGTCAATGCATAGGGCGACGGAAGCAAGCTTCGAAATCGGCCCCCGTTCTCAAAAATCCATTTAATATATGGTCCCCAGATAGGGGACGTATCAGATATTAAACTGATAAGAACAGATACTACACTTGATCTTAGCCAAAAGGCCGAGAAGCGATAACCGTGAAAGGGGCGGGCCCAACAAGGTGCCCTTCATGGGCACTATCACTGCTTGCTGTCAGGGAGGCTGCCAGACAATTTTCCATGCACACTCTGGGCTGGGGGGCAGTCAACCACCAGTACACACAGCAGAACCTAAACCCATACCATTATTGCTAAGCAGCAAGACAGGGGCCCATTGCACTCCCACGGGGCCTTTTTAAATGCAATCCATAACCCGGATTTGCCAGGAACCCTTCTTACTCCTCCTACTTGCATGTGACACTGGGCTTAGGATCTGCATAGGAAACACACACACAAGCACACACCTACCTTTGTTGCCTGCAGATGCCTCCTTGGCTGTCCCCAAACGGTATCAAACCAACACCCACGGGAAGCTGTAAGCATAGAGGACATGCCTGCACCCCATTGGACTTACCTGTGTGGGTTAAACCCGGGTTATTTGACAACCTATGGCGGTGATGGTTCTGCTCAGGCAGAGCAGTGCTGATGCTCCTCATAAAGCTGTCGCTGCTGTGAAGGTTCTAGGTGACATCACAAATCCCTATGGTTACATACACAACAAAGCTGGGTTGTTGTTGTTTACACTCTGCAAGGCCTGTGGAAGTGAGTGACATCATAGCACTGTAGTTCTGAGGGTTCTAGATGGATGCAACAATCTCCTGTTGCTTCTATGAAGGCCATAATAGACGACATCACCAAACAGCTCCATAGTCACATACACAGCAAAGGAGAGATGTTGTTTACACCTAGTGATGTCAGTGGTATTGAGTGACATCACAGCACAGTGCTAAGGCTCCTGGGCCTGGACACAGCAGCGGCTGCAATATCTCAACGGAGAATACGTTTATATATATGTGTGTGTGTGCGCGTATATATATATATATATATATATATATATATATATATATATATATATATTTCTCCGCCGAAATCACTTTTAAACCCATTTCCACCTTTTTTTCCCTTCTCTTCCTCTTACTTTTTTTTCACGTTTTTTTACGTTTTTCTCCTTTTCGCCTCTTTTCTGGGCGTATTATTCTTCTTTTTCTTCTTTTTTTTCGTCTAATGCATACCCCATCAGTGCAGCAATGCTTATTCAATACCGCCAGCAGATGGAGACACTGGGGGATAATTTTCTAAGGATTTATACTGATTTTTCCTGTCTGAATTTGTCGCACAGAAAGTTGCAGGCCAAATATGTGTGACATTTCTGCGACTTTAGCTTCTAGAGCATTTTTACAACATTATACATAGGTGCTGAATACATAAAAAGCGACTGTTCAGCGACAGACAAGTCGCATCGGCTGAAAGTAGGCCAGAATGTCAGTCCATGTTGGAGCAGGTTTAGATACAGTCTAAAGTATAGATCTCAAAGTCTGTGCACAGAATTTAGCAAGGGCCTCGCACCTTCTGATGCATCAGGTAGGTGCACAATAGCATAGCCTAACCCTCTGTACTTTGGTCTATATTGATGCGGGACATAGACAGCCAGCTGATGACCAATCCATTAGTGCAATGGATGGCTGGAAGCATTTGTCTTTGCCTTTGCAATACCACAGAAGCAATGCATGGTCAATGTACAGCAATGACACACCTGTGTGAACAGCCAGGAGACCCCCCCCCCCATGTTATGTTACATAGTTACATAGTTAGTACGGTCGAAAAAAGACATATGTCCATCAAGTTCAACCAGGGAATTAAGGGGTAGGGGTGTGGCGCGATATTGGGGAAGGGATGAGATTTTATATTTCTTCATAAGCATTAATCTTATTTTGTCAATTAGGAACATTCAGCACCCACCCGCTATCAAGGCAGCTGCCTATCATGTCATGCCCTACCTGCACAGGTGTGCTGGCTACTCAAATGATCCAATTAAGGAGGCCATTTAGTCAGCAGCAGCAGAAGTCCTGTGCCTGGACGCTCCAACAGCGGCCAGACACAAGCAGAAGCAGAAGCAGCAGAAGCAGCAGCAGCACCACCTTTTGTTTTTTGGCTGCAGCAGCAGCAAGGCCCACAGGGCTGGCTAGCTGGCTAGCCAGCAAGCAGGTAGCAATGAAAGTAGGAATCTTTCTTTTTAACCCTGTAAGGGGGTGGTGCACTGTACCCGAAGATACTGCCATATCGGGTCAATGCATAGGGCGACGGAAGCAAGCTTCGAAATCGGCCCCCGTTCTCAAAAATCCATTTAATATATGGTCCCCAGATAGGGGACGTATCAGATATTAAACTGATAAGAACAGATACTACACTTGATCTTAGCCAAAAGGCCGAGAAGCGATAACCGTGAAAGGGGCGGGCCCAACAAGGTGCCCTTCATGGGCACTATCACTGCTTGCTGTCAGGGAGGCTGCCAGACAATTTTCCATGCACACTCTGGGCTGGGGGGCAGTCAACCACCAGTACACACAGCAGAACCTAAACCCATACCATTATTGCTAAGCAGCAAGACAGGGGCCCATTGCACTCCCACGGGGCCTTTTTAAATGCAATCCATAACCCGGATTTGCCAGGAACCCTTCTTACTCCTCCTACTTGCATGTGACACTGGGCTTAGGATCTGCATAGGAAACACACACACAAGCACACACCTACCTTTGTTGCCTGCAGATGCCTCCTTGGCTGTCCCCAAACGGTATCAAACCAACACCCACGGGAAGCTGTAAGCATAGAGGACATGCCTGCACCCCATTGGACTTACCTGTGTGGGTTAAACCCGGGTTATTTGACAACCTATGGCGGTGATGGTTCTGCTCAGGCAGAGCAGTGCTGATGCTCCTCATAAAGCTGTCGCTGCTGTGAAGGTTCTAGGTGACATCACAAATCCCTATGGTTACATACACAACAAAGCTGGGTTGTTGTTGTTTACACTCTGCAAGGCCTGTGGAAGTGAGTGACATCATAGCACTGTAGTTCTGAGGGTTCTAGATGGATGCAACAATCTCCTGTTGCTTCTATGAAGGCCATAATAGACGACATCACCAAACAGCTCCATAGTCACATACACAGCAAAGGAGAGATGTTGTTTACACCTAGTGATGTCAGTGGTATTGAGTGACATCACAGCACAGTGCTAAGGCTCCTGGGCCTGGACACAGCAGCGGCTGCAATATCTCAACGGAGAATACGTTTATATATATGTGTGTGTGTGCGCGTATATATATATATATATATATATATATATATATATATATATATAGATATATATATATTTCTCCGCCGAAATCACTTTTAAACCCATTTCCACCTTTTTTTCCCTTCTCTTCCTCTTACTTTTTTTTCACGTTTTTTTTACGTTTTTCTCCTTTTCGCCTCTTTTCTGGGCGTATTATTCTTCTTTTTCTTCTTTTTTTTCGTCTAATGCATACCCCATCAGTGCAGCAATGCTTATTCAATACCGCCAGCAGATGGAGACACTGGGGGATAATTTTCTAAGGATTTATACTGATTTTTCCTGTCTGAATTTGTCGCACAGAAAGTTGCAGGCCAAATATGTGTGACATTTCTGCGACTTTAGCTTCTAGAGCATTTTTACAACATTATACATAGGTGCTGAATACATAAAAAGCGACTGTTCAGCGACAGACAAGTCGCATCGGCTGAAAGTAGGCCAGAATGTCAGTCCATGTTGGAGCAGGTTTAGATACAGTCTAAAGTATAGATCTCAAAGTCTGTGCACAGAATTTAGCAAGGGCCTCGCACCTTCTGATGCATCAGGTAGGTGCACAATAGCATAGCCTAACCCTCTGTACTTTGGTCTATATTGATGCGGGACATAGACAGCCAGCTGATGACCAATCCATTAGTGCAATGGATGGCTGGAAGCATTTGTCTTTGCCTTTGCAATACCACAGAAGCAATGCATGGTCAATGTACAGCAATGACACACCTGTGTGAACAGCCAGGAGACCCCCCCCCCCCCCATGTTATGTTACATAGTTACATAGTTAGTACGGTCGAAAAAAGACATATGTCCATCAAGTTCAACCAGGGAATTAAGGGGTAGGGGTGTGGCGCGATATTGGGGAAGGGATGAGATTTTATATTTCTTCATAAGCATTAATCTTATTTTGTCAATTAGGAACATTCAGCACCCACCCGCTATCAAGGCAGCTGCCTATCATGTCATGCCCTACCTGCACAGGTGTGCTGGCTACTCAAATGATCCAATTAAGGAGGCCATTTAGTCAGCAGCAGCAGAAGTCCTGTGCCTGGACGCTCCAACAGCGGCCAGACACAAGCAGAAGCAGAAGCAGCAGAAGCAGCAGCAGCACCACCTTTTGTTTTTTGGCTGCAGCAGCAGCAAGGCCCACAGGGCTGGCTAGCTGGCTAGCCAGCAAGCAGGTAGCAATGAAAGTAGGAATCTTTCTTTTTAACCCTGTAAGGGGGTGGTGCACTGTACCCGAAGATACTGCCATATCGGGTCAATGCATAGGGCGACGGAAGCAAGCTTCGAAATCGGCCCCCGTTCTCAAAAATCCATTTAATATATGGTCCCCAGATAGGGGACGTATCAGATATTAAACTGATAAGAACAGATACTACACTTGATCTTAGCCAAAAGGCCGAGAAGCGATAACCGTGAAAGGGGCGGGCCCAACAAGGTGCCCTTCATGGGCACTATCACTGCTTGCTGTCAGGGAGGCTGCCAGACAATTTTCCATGCACACTCTGGGCTGGGGGGCAGTCAACCACCAGTACACACAGCAGAACCTAAACCCATACCATTATTGCTAAGCAGCAAGACAGGGGCCCATTGCACTCCCACGGGGCCTTTTTAAATGCAATCCATAACCCGGATTTGCCAGGAACCCTTCTTACTCCTCCTACTTGCATGTGACACTGGGCTTAGGATCTGCATAGGAAACACACACACAAGCACACACCTACCTTTGTTGCCTGCAGATGCCTCCTTGGCTGTCCCCAAACGGTATCAAACCAACACCCACGGGAAGCTGTAAGCATAGAGGACATGCCTGCACCCCATTGGACTTACCTGTGTGGGTTAAACCCGGGTTATTTGACAACCTATGGCGGTGATGGTTCTGCTCAGGCAGAGCAGTGCTGATGCTCCTCATAAAGCTGTCGCTGCTGTGAAGGTTCTAGGTGACATCACAAATCCCTATGGTTACATACACAACAAAGCTGGGTTGTTGTTGTTTACACTCTGCAAGGCCTGTGGAAGTGAGTGACATCATAGCACTGTAGTTCTGAGGGTTCTAGATGGATGCAACAATCTCCTGTTGCTTCTATGAAGGCCATAATAGACGACATCACCAAACAGCTCCATAGTCACATACACAGCAAAGGAGAGATGTTGTTTACACCTAGTGATGTCAGTGGTATTGAGTGACATCACAGCACAGTGCTAAGGCTCCTGGGCCTGGACACAGCAGCGGCTGCAATATCTCAACGGAGAATACGTTTATATATATGTGTGTGTGTGCGCGTATATATATATATATATATATATATATATTTCTCCGCCGAAATCACTTTTAAACCCATTTCCACCTTTTTTTCCCTTCTCTTCCTCTTACTTTTTTTTCACGTTTTTTTACGTTTTTCTCCTTTTCGCCTCTTTTCTGGGCGTATTATTCTTCTTTTTCTTCTTTTTTTTCGTCTAATGCATACCCCATCAGTGCAGCAATGCTTATTCAATACCGCCAGCAGATGGAGACACTGGGGGATAATTTTCTAAGGATTTATACTGATTTTTCCTGTCTGAATTTGTCGCACAGAAAGTTGCAGGCCAAATATGTGTGACATTTCTGCGACTTTAGCTTCTAGAGCATTTTTACAACATTATACATAGGTGCTGAATACATAAAAAGCGACTGTTCAGCGACAGACAAGTCGCATCGGCTGAAAGTAGGCCAGAATGTCAGTCCATGTTGGAGCAGGTTTAGATACAGTCTAAAGTATAGATCTCAAAGTCTGTGCACAGAATTTAGCAAGGGCCTCGCACCTTCTGATGCATCAGGTAGGTGCACAATAGCATAGCCTAACCCTCTGTACTTTGGTCTATATTGATGCGGGACATAGACAGCCAGCTGATGACCAATCCATTAGTGCAATGGATGGCTGGAAGCATTTGTCTTTGCCTTTGCAATACCACAGAAGCAATGCATGGTCAATGTACAGCAATGACACACCTGTGTGAACAGCCAGGAGACCCCCCCCCCCCCCCCCCATGTTATGTTACATAGTTACATAGTTAGTACGGTCGAAAAAAGACATATGTCCATCAAGTTCAACCAGGGAATTAAGGGGTAGGGGTGTGGCGCGATATTGGGGAAGGGATGAGATTTTATTTTTCTTCATAAGCATTAATCTTATTTTGTCAATTAGGAACATTCAGCACCCACCCGCTATCAAGGCAGCTGCCTATCATGTCATGCCCTACCTGCACAGGTGTGCTGGCTACTCAAATGATCCAATTAAGGAGGCCATTTAGTCAGCAGCAGCAGAAGTCCTGTGCCTGGACGCTCCAACAGCGGCCAGACACAAGCAGAAGCAGAAGCAGCAGAAGCAGCAGCAGCACCACCTTTTGTTTTTTGGCTGCAGCAGCAGCAGCAAGGCCCACAGGGCTGGCTAGCTGGCTAGCCAGCAAGCAGGTAGCAATGAAAGTAGGAATCTTTCTTTTTAACCCTGTAAGGGGGTGGTGCACTGTACCCGAAGATACTGCCATATCGGGTCAATGCATAGGGCGACGGAAGCAAGCTTCGAAATCGGCCCCCGTTCTCAAAAATCCATTTAATATATGGTCCCCAGATAGGGGACGTATCAGATATTAAACTGATAAGAACAGATACTACACTTGATCTTAGCCAAAAGGCCGAGAAGCGATAACCGTGAAAGGGGCGGGCCCAACAAGGTGCCCTTCATGGGCACTATCACTGCTTGCTGTCAGGGAGGCTGCCAGACAATTTTCCATGCACACTCTGGGCTGGGGGGCAGTCAACCACCAGTACACACAGCAGAACCTAAACCCATACCATTATTGCTAAGCAGCAAGACAGGGGCCCATTGCACTCCCACGGGGCCTTTTTAAATGCAATCCATAACCCGGATTTGCCAGGAACCCTTCTTACTCCTCCTACTTGCATGTGACACTGGGCTTAGGATCTGCATAGGAAACACACACACAAGCACACACCTACCTTTGTTGCCTGCAGATGCCTCCTTGGCTGTCCCCAAACGGTATCAAACCAACACCCACGGGAAGCTGTAAGCATAGAGGACATGCCTGCACCCCATTGGACTTACCTGTGTGGGTTAAACCCGGGTTATTTGACAACCTATGGCGGTGATGGTTCTGCTCAGGCAGAGCAGTGCTGATGCTCCTCATAAAGCTGTCGCTGCTGTGAAGGTTCTAGGTGACATCACAAATCCCTATGGTTACATACACAACAAAGCTGGGTTGTTGTTGTTTACACTCTGCAAGGCCTGTGGAAGTGAGTGACATCATAGCACTGTAGTTCTGAGGGTTCTAGATGGATGCAACAATCTCCTGTTGCTTCTATGAAGGCCATAATAGACGACATCACCAAACAGCTCCATAGTCACATACACAGCAAAGGAGAGATGTTGTTTACACCTAGTGATGTCAGTGGTATTGAGTGACATCACAGCACAGTGCTAAGGCTCCTGGGCCTGGACACAGCAGCGGCTGCAATATCTCAACGGGGAATACGTTTATATATATGTGTGTGTGTGCGCGTATATATATATATATATATATATATATATATATATATATTTCTCCGCCGAAATCACTTTTAAACCCATTTCCACGTTTTTTTCCCTTCTCTTCCTCTTACTTTTTTTTCACGTTTTTTTACGTTTTTCTCCTTTTCGCCTCTTTTCTGGGCGTATTATTCTTCTTTTTCTTCTTTTTTTCCGTCTAATGCATACCCCATCAGTGCAGCAATGCTTATTCAATACCGCCAGCAGATGGAGACACTGGGGGATAATTTTCTAAGGATTTATACTGATTTTTCCTGTCTGAATTTGTCGCACAGAAAGTTGCAGGCCAAATATGTGTGACATTTCTGCGACTTTAGCTTCTAGAGCATTTTTACAACATTATACATAGGTGCTGAATACATAAAAAGCGACTGTTCAGCGACAGACAAGTCGCATCGGCTGAAAGTAGGCCAGAATGTCAGTCCATGTTGGAGCAGGTTTAGATACAGTCTAAAGTATAGATCTCAAAGTCTGTGCACAGAATTTAGCAAGGGCCTCGCACCTTCTGATGCATCAGGTAGGTGCACAATAGCATAGCCTAACCCTCTGTACTTTGGTCTATATTGATGCGGGACATAGACAGCCAGCTGATGACCAATCCATTAGTGCAATGGATGGCTGGAAGCATTTGTCTTTGCCTTTGCAATACCACAGAAGCAATGCATGGTCAATGTACAGCAATGACACACCTGTGTGAACAGCCAGGAGACCCCCCCCCCCCCATGTTATGTTACATAGTTACATAGTTAGTACGGTCGAAAAAAGACATATGTCCATCAAGTTCAACCAGGGAATTAAGGGGTAGGGGTGTGGCGCGATATTGGGGAAGGGATGAGATTTTATATTTCTTCATAAGCATTAATCTTATTTTGTCAATTAGGAACATTCAGCACCCACCCGCTATCAAGGCAGCTGCCTATCATGTCATGCCCTACCTGCACAGGTGTGCTGGCTACTCAAATGATCCAATTAAGGAGGCCATTTAGTCAGCAGCAGCAGAAGTCCTGTGCCTGGACGCTCCAACAGCGGCCAGACACAAGCAGAAGCAGAAGCAGCAGAAGCAGCAGCAGCACCACCTTTTGTTTTTTGGCTGCAGCAGCAGCAAGGCCCACAGGGCTGGCTAGCTGGCTAGCCAGCAAGCAGGTAGCAATGAAAGTAGGAATCTTTCTTTTTAACCCTGTAAGGGGGTGGTGCACTGTACCCGAAGATACTGCCATATCGGGTCAATGCATAGGGCGACGGAAGCAAGCTTCGAAATCGGCCCCCGTTCTCAAAAATCCATTTAATATATGGTCCCCAGATAGGGGACGTATCAGATATTAAACTGATAAGAACAGATACTACACTTGATCTTAGCCAAAAGGCCGAGAAGCGATAACCGTGAAAGGGGCGGGCCCAACAAGGTGCCCTTCATGGGCACTATCACTGCTTGCTGTCAGGGAGGCTGCCAGACAATTTTCCATGCACACTCTGGGCTGGGGGGCAGTCAACCACCAGTACACACAGCAGAACCTAAACCCATACCATTATTGCTAAGCAGCAAGACAGGGGCCCATTGCACTCCCACGGGGCCTTTTTAAATGCAATCCATAACCCGGATTTGCCAGGAACCCTTCTTACTCCTCCTACTTGCATGTGACACTGGGCTTAGGATCTGCATAGGAAACACACACACAAGCACACACCTACCTTTGTTGCCTGCAGATGCCTCCTTGGCTGTCCCCAAACGGTATCAAACCAACACCCACGGGAAGCTGTAAGCATAGAGGACATGCCTGCACCCCATTGGACTTACCTGTGTGGGTTAAACCCGGGTTATTTGACAACCTATGGCGGTGATGGTTCTGCTCAGGCAGAGCAGTGCTGATGCTCCTCATAAAGCTGTCGCTGCTGTGAAGGTTCTAGGTGACATCACAAATCCCTATGGTTACATACACAACAAAGCTGGGTTGTTGTTGTTTACACTCTGCAAGGCCTGTGGAAGTGAGTGACATCATAGCACTGTAGTTCTGAGGGTTCTAGATGGATGCAACAATCTCCTGTTGCTTCTATGAAGGCCATAATAGACGACATCACCAAACAGCTCCATAGTCACATACACAGCAAAGGAGAGATGTTGTTTACACCTAGTGATGTCAGTGGTATTGAGTGACATCACAGCACAGTGCTAAGGCTCCTGGGCCTGGACACAGCAGCGGCTGCAATATCTCAACGGAGAATACGTTTATATATATGTGTGTGTGTGCGCGTATATATATATATATATATATATATATATATATATATATATATTTCTCCGCCGAAATCACTTTTAAACCCATTTCCACCTTTTTTTCCCTTCTCTTCCTCTTACTTTTTTTTCACGTTTTTTTACGTTTTTCTCCTTTTCGCCTCTCTTCTGGGCGTATTATTCTTCTTTTTCTTCTTTTTTTTCGTCTAATGCATACCCCATCAGTGCAGCAATGCTTATTCAATACCGCCAGCAGATGGAGACACTGGGGGATAATTTTCTAAGGATTTATACTGATTTTTCCTGTCTGAATTTGTCGCACAGAAAGTTGCAGGCCAAATATGTGTGACATTTCTGCGACTTTAGCTTCTAGAGCATTTTTACAACATTATACATAGGTGCTGAATACATAAAAAGCGACTGTTCAGCGACAGACAAGTCGCATCGGCTGAAAGTAGGCCAGAATGTCAGTCCATGTTGGAGCAGGTTTAGATACAGTCTAAAGCATAGATCTCAAAGTCTGTGCACAGAATTTAGCAAGGGCCTCGCACCTTCTGATGCATCAGGTAGGTGCACAATAGCATAGCCTAACCCTCTGTACTTTGGTCTATATTGATGCGGGACATAGACAGCCAGCTGATGACCAATCCATTAGTGCAATGGATGGCTGGAAGCATTTGTCTTTGCCTTTGCAATACCACAGAAGCAATGCATGGTCAATGTACAGCAATGACACACCTGTGTGAACAGCCAGGAGACCCCCCCCCCCCATGTTATGTTACATAGTTACATAGTTAGTACGGTCGAAAAAAGACATATGTCCATCAAGTTCAACCAGGGAATTAAGGGGTAGGGGTGTGGCGCGATATTGGGGAAGGGATGAGATTTTATATTTCTTCATAAGCATTAATCTTATTTTGTCAATTAGGAACATTCAGCACCCACCCGCTATCAAGGCAGCTGCCTATCATGTCATGCCCTACCTGCACAGGTGTGCTGGCTACTCAAATGATCCAATTAAGGAGGCCATTTAGTCAGCAGCAGCAGAAGTCCTGTGCCTGGACGCTCCAACAGCGGCCAGACACAAGCAGAAGCAGAAGCAGCAGAAGCAGCAGCAGCACCACCTTTTGTTTTTTGGCTGCAGCAGCAGCAAGGCCCACAGGGCTGGCTAGCTGGCTAGCCAGCAAGCAGGTAGCAATGAAAGTAGGAATCTTTCTTTTTAACCCTGTAAGGGGGTGGTGCACTGTACCCGAAGATACTGCCATATCGGGTCAATGCATAGGGCGACGGAAGCAAGCTTCGAAATCGGCCCCCGTTCTCAAAAATCCATTTAATATATGGTCCCCAGATAGGGGACGTATCAGATATTAAACTGATAAGAACAGATACTACACTTGATCTTAGCCAAAAGGCCGAGAAGCGATAACCGTGAAAGGGGCGGGCCCAACAAGGTGCCCTTCATGGGCACTATCACTGCTTGCTGTCAGGGAGGCTGCCAGACAATTTTCCATGCACACTCTGGGCTGGGGGGCAGTCAACCACCAGTACACACAGCAGAACCTAAACCCATACCATTATTGCTAAGCAGCAAGACAGGGGCCCATTGCACTCCCACGGGGCCTTTTTAAATGCAATCCATAACCCGGATTTGCCAGGAACCCTTCTTACTCCTCCTACTTGCATGTGACACTGGGCTTAGGATCTGCATAGGAAACACACACACAAGCACACACCTACCTTTGTTGCCTGCAGATGCCTCCTTGGCTGTCCCCAAACGGTATCAAACCAACACCCACGGGAAGCTGTAAGCATAGAGGACATGCCTGCACCCCATTGGACTTACCTGTGTGGGTTAAACCCGGGTTATTTGACAACCTATGGCGGTGATGGTTCTGCTCAGGCAGAGCAGTGCTGATGCTCCTCATAAAGCTGTCGCTGCTGTGAAGGTTCTAGGTGACATCACAAATCCCTATGGTTACATACACAACAAAGCTGGGTTGTTGTTGTTTACACTCTGCAAGGCCTGTGGAAGTGAGTGACATCATAGCACTGTAGTTCTGAGGGTTCTAGATGGATGCAACAATCTCCTGTTGCTTCTATGAAGGCCATAATAGACAACATCACCAAACAGCTCCATAGTCACATACACAGCAAAGGAGAGATGTTGTTTACACCTAGTGATGTCAGTGGTATTGAGTGACATCACAGCACAGTGCTAAGGCTCCTGGGCCTGGACACAGCAGCGGCTGCAATATCTCAACGGAGAATACGTTTATATATATGTGTGTGTGTGCGCGTATATATATATATATATATATATATATATATATATGTATATATTTCTCCGCCGAAATCACTTTTAAACCCATTTCCACCTTTTTTTCCCTTCTCTTCCTCTTACTTTTTTTTCACGTTTTTTTTACGTTTTTCTCCTTTTCGCCTCTTTTCTGGGCGTATTATTCTTCTTTTTCTTCTTTTTTTTCGTCTAATGCATACCCCATCAGTGCAGCAATGCTTATTCAATACCGCCAGCAGATGGAGACACTGGGGGATAATTTTCTAAGGATTTATACTGATTTTTCCTGTCTGAATTTGTCGCACAGAAAGTTGCAGGCCAAATATGTGTGACATTTCTGCGACTTTAGCTTCTAGAGCATTTTTACAACATTATACATAGGTGCTGAATACATAAAAAGCGACTGTTCAGCGACAGACAAGTCGCATCGGCTGAAAGTAGGCCAGAATGTCAGTCCATGTTGGAGCAGGTTTAGATACAGTCTAAAGTATAGATCTCAAAGTCTGTGCACAGAATTTAGCAAGGGCCTCGCACCTTCTGATGCATCAGGTAGGTGCACAATAGCATAGCCTAACCCTCTGTACTTTGGTCTATATTGATGCGGGACATAGACAGCCAGCTGATGACCAATCCATTAGTGCAATGGATGGCTGGAAGCATTTGTCTTTGCCTTTGCAATACCACAGAAGCAATGCATGGTCAATGTACAGCAATGACACACCTGTGTGAACAGCCAGGAGACCCCCCCCCCCCCCCCCCATGTTATGTTACATAGTTACATAGTTAGTACGGTCGAAAAAAGACATATGTCCATCAAGTTCAACCAGGGAATTAAGGGGTAGGGGTGTGGCGCGATATTGGGGAAGGGATGAGATTTTATATTTCTTCATAAGCATTAATCTTATTTTGTCAATTAGGAACATTCAGCACCCACCCGCTATCAAGGCAGCTGCCTATCATGTCATGCCCTACCTGCACAGGTGTGCTGGCTACTCAAATGATCCAATTAAGGAGGCCATTTAGTCAGCAGCAGCAGAAGTCCTGTGCCTGGACGCTCCAACAGCGGCCAGACACAAGCAGAAGCAGAAGCAGCAGAAGCAGCAGCAGCACCACCTTTTGTTTTTTGGCTGCAGCAGCAGCAAGGCCCACAGGGCTGGCTAGCTGGCTAGCCAGCAAGCAGGTAGCAATGAAAGTAGGAATCTTTCTTTTTAACCCTGTAAGGGGGTGGTGCACTGTACCCGAAGATACTGCCATATCGGGTCAATGCATAGGGCGACGGAAGCAAGCTTCGAAATCGGCCCCCGTTCTCAAAAATCCATTTAATATATGGTCCCCAGATAGGGGACGTATCAGATATTAAACTGATAAGAACAGATTTTTTTTTTTTTTTTTCCTCAGTTACAGACTATTGTTTGGACGATCATCAGGTCACCTACCAAGACTCGTCACTTAAAACAATATCTGAAAAAACATCATACGGAAAAAACTAACTAAGGGAACCGAGTGCCAAGAAAAAGTGACCAAACAACAAAACAAAAAAACATGTCAAAAACAATCACAGAAATTGGTCAAAAACTTACAGCTTTCTCCTTTACGTACTTCTTATAAATTTTTCCATCGTGTATGCATCCAGATTTTCTCCGCTTCTTCTTCACCAATTCTCTTTTTGTCCAGTAGAAAGATAGTAAAAATCCTTCCTAAAAACAATCTTTTCAATTCCCTCGGAGAAATAACAACATTTTTAAAAACAAGCAAATTGCGTGAGTCCCATAAAACCTCTTTAAAAACAGAAAAAAGAATCCAATTAGTACGTGTATCTTCCTTTTTACTAAGATCTTGACCAATAAAAACTTTCTCAAAAGAAAAACTGTTATATCCAGTGAGTTGGATTAAAAACTTCTTTAAAAACATAAAAAATTCTTTTGCATAAAAACAGTCCCAATAAAGGTGCACTAAGTCTTCTCTACCTCCACAACCCTCTCTTGGGCATCTGTCACTTATTCTCAAACCTCTTCCATTTAAAAAAGATCGGGTTGGGAGGCAGCCATGAAAGGACATCCAACTAACGTCTTTTTGTCTGTTTGATAGTCCAATAACTTTAAAAAACTTCCAAAGCTTCACAGACTGAGCATTAGTGCAGAATGGTACTTCATATAATCTCTCATTTTTCCTTATTTCTTGTTCTATTTTCTTTTTATCAGGTTCACCTAAAGAGCTCAAACCAAATTGATCATTGAAAGACCTGAGGAGCACATAGAAGGTAGGTATCACATGTGCTATGGGTCTCCTCAAATCCCTCTCACACCAGCCCCATTTGGAAAACAACCATCCTGCAAGGTATTTACTCATGTCTGCCGCCCTATTATTGCACTGTATCAATTTAAAAATTAAAAGAAAATAGTGCACCTTTAAAAACAGATCAATGTTTGGAAAGTTATATCCGCCCAAATTCATACTCTTCATCACTTCTTCTCTTCTCATTTTCTCCATCTTAGACCCCCAGAAGAACACAAAAAGCTTCCTTGTGACTCTCCTAGTCCATAACTTCCCTGGAGGAAGCACCATAGCCGTATACAAGAGAAGCGGTAGGATTACAGACTTAATGATAAGAACTTTCCCTTTAAGTGACAAGTTCCTTAACCTCCAGAAGGATAGCTTCTTCTCAATTTTACTGTCCAAAGTCTCATAACTTTTCTTTCCTTTGAGGTATTTATCAAATATCACTCCTAGCACTTCAATGTCTTCTTTTTCCTTAACACCATCCACTACTATATTCTCTTGGTTCCCAAAACTGCATAATTGGCACTTCCCCCAGTTCACATTCATCCCAGCCACACAACAAAAAATCCTCACATGCAAATTTACTCTGTTGAGATCTGCTTGGGATGTACAAGTAAAAACCACATCGTCCATATAACTTAAAACCTTTAACTTACTACCATCACTACCTGGAATAAAAACACCACTCACACATTTATCTTTCTGCACATTCTTCAACAGGCCCTCTATAACGCATATAAACAGAATTGGGGAGAGTGGGCATCCCTGTCTGACTCCAGACAAGACATTAAAAGCAGGCCCCACATGCCCATTTACTAAAATCTGACTTGTCACCCCATGATAAAAACTCATAATAACAGATAATAACTTTTCTGGAATACCTAAGTGTTTTAAAGCAATGAACATAAAATCATGTGCAACCTTATCATAAGCCTTTTCGAAATCTATGGACTCAACAAACAGTGCATTCTTGTTAAAGTTACTGTAATAAATAGAGTCTCTTAAAAGCAATAAATTATCTGTTATTTTTCTTTTCGGTACTGCACAAACTTGGTATTCTCCCACAAGGTGGTCCACTACATCACTCAGTCTATTAGCCACAATCTTAGCAATTATCTTGTAGTCACAATTTAATAAAGTTATAGGTCTCCAATTTTTAAGATCTCTGCCATCACCTTTTTTATGAATTAATGTTATGACCCCTTTCTTCATAGATTCAGCTAAAACACCTGAGTTAAAAACATATTGCACCACCCGTGTAAACTCTTTACTTAAAATATTCCAGAACGCGGAATAAAACTCAGCGGGGAGACCATCACAGCCTGGTGTCTTCCCTTTGGCCATCTTATCCAGGGCCTGCTTGATCTCCCCTTCACTAACATCATCAATCAAAAAATCTACTTTTTCAACAGGAACATTATTCTCCAAAATATTACAATAATCATTCATCTCCGTCTCACTGGCTCTGCTCTTATTACTAAAGAGTGTCTCATAAAATCTGCCAATCTCCTTCACCATCTCCTCTCCAAAAACTTCCCCCGTAGGGGTAAAAACAGATTTAAAAACACCTTTAGCATTAAAACATTTTTTAAAGAAATACCGTGTACACTGCTCATTTTCTTCTAGGTGCTGCACTTTAGACTTATATACAATATTCCTTCCCTTTTCCAACAACCTTTTTTTCATCTCCCCCTTCACCTTAACAATCTCATCCTCCACCTCCACACCAACACGTTTAAACTTATAGAGAGTCTCTAACCGGGATACAAGCCTTTCATCACTCCTCCTCTTCTCTTGTGCTCTCTTTATGCAAAACATCTTAAAGAAATTAGAAAACTCTCCTTTAGCCCATTCCCACCACACTAAGACATTACTAAAATCAGGTTGTTTAGAAACACAGGATAAAAACACATGATTAAAACCAGCCATTACTTCCTCATCTTCCAATAGACTTACATTTAATTTCCAGAGCCCCCTCCCAAAATGAAGGGACTCTGTGACACTTATCTCAGCCGACACCATCTTGTGGTCTGAGAAAGTTGACATCATTTGATTGCACCGGACCACCTTAATCCCATCAGAGACCAGGATGTAATCGATCCGGGATTTACAGCGGCCACTATCTGATATGTACGTATATCTTTCATCAGTGCTAACCATCAGTCCAACATCAGTAAAATGCAAGTCTTGAATAATTTGATTTAAAACATTGGAAGTAATATCAGTTCTAACCTCAGCAGAGCTCTCACGATCATTGACGGATCTAATGCAGTTAAAATCGCCAACAATAATAGTATCTTCACGACCAGGGATAAAAAACTTAAGGGACTCTAAAAAAGACAAACGTGCTTGTTTTTCTGCTGGAGCATACACATTAAAAATTCTCATCCTCTGGCCCAAAACCTCAAAAATTAAAACCATACAACGACCAGGTACTAAAGTTTGGCAATTTAAAACTTTAATGTCCCTGTTTCGCAATAAAATCCCAACACCTTCATTTTTGTTTTCTGCACATGTGGACCAGAAGGACTGCCCACACTTCCACTCATTTGCATAAGGTGCTGACTTTATTGCACACTCCTGTAAACATATCACATCACTTCTAACATTCTCAAGAATATCAAAAATTGCAGCTCTCCTAATTTCAGACTCAATACTTCTTACATTAATAGTTGTTACAACCAAAGTCATAATAACTAGGAAAAGAAAACCAAATGCTTTAAAATCCATCTTAACTTAGAAATTAACATTTTGGCCTTCAACTTTCCTATGTAAACTTGCAAAACAATCAGGCGACCCTATGTTAGAGTCCCTGTCTATTTCATTATCATTACCAAGAACAAGGGCTTCCTGATCCTCAGACCAGCTCCCTGTCTTACACCTTTTATTCACAACCTGCACATCCTCATCTTCCTCCTCCTCTTCTTCCTTACTGCGAGAAACTCTCTGACCAGGTGTTAGAGATCTCTGAGATGACCTAACAACTTCCATTCCCTCCTCCTCCCCCACAATTGGGTTTGGACATTCAATATCATCCATAGCCTCTTCACTAGAAAGAACATCACCATACACTGTCTCAATTTTCTCCACCACTTTCACTTTTTTTTCTTTTTTCTTTTTCACCAAGGTAAATTCACCTCCCACACCTGTCTCCTCACCAGTCACAGCAGTGGAAACACCCTCCTCCCCTGACCTCTCCTGAGTGCTAATGTGCTCCACTATCACAGAACTTTCCTCAGCCACCTGTGCCACATTAACACTCACACTCACACTCTCACCAACTCCAGGAACAAACCTCCCTCCCCCTTTTTCTCTTTGTTCTCCTCTATTCCCAGCTGCATCAGCATAACTTCTCTTCTTTTTATACCACATATCACAGCCTCTTGCCAAATGTTCCTCACTTCCACAGATATCACATGTCTTCTTCTCTGTACAAATACTTGCTTCATGACCAGTTTTCCCACAATTTCTGCAACATTCTCCTTTCTCAGGGCAATAATCCTGCACATGGCCATAGGCATGGCACTTTCTACAATATTGCAACTGGCCTTCATAAAAGCAGAAACCTCTCTCTCCTCCGATAGAAAACACCTGTGGTATGCTCTTCCTTCCATCTTGCATTCCTTCATCTTTTTTAAATTTTACAATAAACTTTCTCTTACAATTAAAGTACCCAAACTTGTTCTTAAGTCTTCCTATAAATTTCACTTCCTCGCAATACCGGAACAAAAAGTTTGTAACCATTTCATCAGAAACCTTAGGATTATACATGTGGACAATTACTACCTTTGTTGTATTCATAAATAACGGTTCCACTTTAATCTTCTTCATTATAGCAGGCTCACTTTTCCTCTTCATTTCTTCAAGATCCATATAGACTCTCTGGCAAATCTCAGAACCACAAAAAGTAATATCATAAATTCCTTGCCTAGGAAAATCCTGTATAGCCAATACATTCCATACCTGTAGGTAATCAAGCTTGCGAAGAATCTCCACAACGATTTGGTCAAGTCCGATCGTCCCCCGGTGCTCGCCAGGAACGTAGATCCGCACCGTGTCCTCAAGTCCACGCGCCTTCTCGCTCATTTTTGCAGGTAAAACCCACGATCGCAGCTCAGCAACAATCCAGGGCCCCCCGTAAAGAGGGCCCCGATCACCACTCCTTTCAACCCAAACCACGCACAGAAATCCACACGTGATCTTAGCCAAAAGGCCGAGAAGCGATAACCGTGAAAGGGGCGGGCCCAACAAGGTGCCCTTCATGGGCACTATCACTGCTTGCTGTCAGGGAGGCTGCCAGACAATTTTCCATGCACACTCTGGGCTGGGGGGCAGTCAACCACCAATACACACAGCAGAACCTAAACCCATACCATTATTGCTAAGCAGCAAGACAGGGGCCCATTGCACTCCCACGGGGCCTTTTTAAATGCAATCCATAACCCGGATTTGCCAGGAACCCTTCTTACTCCTCCTACTTGCATGTGACACTGGGCTTAGGATCTGCATAGGAAACACACACACAAGCACACACCTACCTTTGTTGCCTGCAGATGCCTCCTTGGCTGTCCCCAAACGGTATCAAACCAACACCCACGGGAAGCTGTAAGCATAGAGGACATGCCTGCACCCCATTGGACTTACCTGTGTGGGTTAAACCCGGGTTATTTGACAACCTATGGCGGTGATGGTTCTGCTCAGGCAGAGCAGTGCTGATGCTCCTCATAAAGCTGTCGCTGCTGTGAAGGTTCTAGGTGACATCACAAATCCCTATGGTTACATACACAACAAAGCTGGGTTGTTGTTGTTTACACTCTGCAAGGCCTGTGGAAGTGAGTGACATCATAGCACTGTAGTTCTGAGGGTTCTAGATGGATGCAACAATCTCCTGTTGCTTCTATGAAGGCCATAATAGACGACATCACCAAACAGCTCCATAGTCACATACACAGCAAAGGAGAGATGTTGTTTACACCTAGTGATGTCAGTGGTATTGAGTGACATCACAGCACAGTGCTAAGGCTCATGGGCCTGGACACAGCAGCGGCTGCAATATCTCAACGGAGAATACGTTTATATATATGTGTGTGTGTGCGCGTATATATATATATATATATATATATATATATATATATATATATTTCTCCGTCGAAATCACTTTTAAACCCATTTCCACCTTTTTTTCCCTTCTCTTCCTCTTACTTTTTTTTCAAGTTTTTTTACGTTTTTCTCCTTTTCGCCTCTTTTCTGGGCGTATTATTCTTCTTTTTCTTCTTTTTTTTCGTCTAATGCATACCCCATCAGTGCAGCAATGCTTATTCAATACCGCCAGCAGATGGAGACACTGGGGGATAATTTTCTAAGGATTTATACTGATTTTTCCTGTCTGAATTTGTCGCACAGAAAGTTGCAGGCCAAATATGTGTGACATTTCTGCGACTTTAGCTTCTAGAGCATTTTTACAACATTATACATAGGTGCTGAATACATAAAAAGCGACTGTTCAGCGACAGACAAGTCGCATCGGCTGAAAGTAGGCCAGAATGTCAGTCCATGTTGGAGCAGGTTTAGATACAGTCTAAAGTATAGATCTCAAAGTCTGTGCACAGAATTTAGCAAGGGCCTCGCACCTTCTGATGCATCAGGTAGGTGCACAATAGCATAGCCTAACCCTCTGTACTTTGGTCTATATTGATGCGGGACATAGACAGCCAGCTGATGACCAATCCATTAGTGCAATGGATGGCTGGAAGCATTTGTCTTTGCCTTTGCAATACCACAGAAGCAATGCATGGTCAATGTACAGCAATGACACACCTGTGTGAACAGCCAGGAGACACCCCCCCCCCCATGTTATGTTACATAGTTACATAGTTAGTACGGTCGAAAAAAGACATATGTCCATCAAGTTCAACCAGGGAATTAAGGGGTAGGGGTGTGGCGCGATATTGGGGAAGGGATGAGATTTTATATTTCTTCATAAGCATTAATCTTATTTTGTCAATTAGGAACATTCAGCACCCACCCGCTATCAAGGCAGCTGCCTATCATGTCATGCCCTACCTGCACAGGTGTGCTGGCTACTCAAATGATCCAATTAAGGAGGCCATTTAGTCAGCAGCAGCAGAAGTCCTGTGCCTGGACGCTCCAACAGCGGCCAGACACAAGCAGAAGCAGAAGCAGCAGAAGCAGCAGCAGCACCACCTTTTGTTTTTTGGCTGCAGCAGCAGCAAGGCCCACAGGGCTGGCTAGCTGGCTAGCCAGCAAGCAGGTAGCAATGAAAGTAGGAATCTTTCTTTTTAACCCTGTAAGGGGGTGGTGCACTGTACCCGAAGATACTGCCATATCGGGTCAATGCATAGGGCGACGGAAGCAAGCTTCGAAATCGGCCCCCGTTCTCAAAAATCCATTTAATATATGGTCCCCAGATAGGGGACGTATCAGATATTAAACTGATAAGAACAGATTTTTTTTTTTTTTTTTTTTTTTTTTTTTTTTTTATCTAAAGCCGAGGAACGTGCTTTCGATTCACCCAAAGTGCAAGAAAAAGTGCAAACGTGTTACACTAAAAAAACGTGCACAAAGGATGCGGTCTATCGCAAGCCCTTCTCCGATAGGAGAGAGGCCCCCCAACAAACCTTACCCTTCGCCTCCAGACCAAAAGGTACCTGCGAGGTTCCAGGTTCGATGTCCCTTTTCGCCGAAGCTACTAGGAGACCACAAATGCTCCCGGCATCCCCCTTGGCGTTAGCCAAGGTATCTGCCCGCAGAGCCGATTACGGTAGGTACCCTGCGAAGCAGGAGTACCCGGGGTGTTTGCAGGGAGGTGCGGAACCTAATGGCCACACACACCTCCCCTAGACCGCCAGGAGGGACACCCAGAAGGGCTACCGCATCCTGACAAATCCTGTGAACACACAACACGCAAAAAGTGACACAGTGAGACAAAAAATAAATAAATAAGTGAATGTGTGCAGATATACTGCCCGGACATCCGGCCGGATCTATAAAAATTTCTCTGATCCTAGCCAGAAGGCCGGGAATCAAGAGGTGAGTGCCACAAGGTGAAGAGATTATGGTGCCCGTGCTTCAACTCAGTGAGCCTATTCTCCCAGTGAGTTTCGGCACCTCGGGGTCACCACTCCCCGAGGCACAAAAGTACCTCGGCTCTAGACCCTCTCAGCCTCATGGCGAGACCCGGAGGGAACAGGTCACATCGGGGCAGCCGTCGAGCTGATTCCTCAGAACCAGCCCCGGAAAGCCCTGGTACACCTGCATCCTCCATGCAGCACCCATCCCCACCAGCATGAAAACTGATAAGAACAGATACTACACTTGATCTTAGCCAAAAGGCCGAGAAGCGATAACCGTGAAAGGGGCGGGCCCAACAAGGTGCCCTTCATGGGCACTATCACTGCTTGCTGTCAGGGAGGCTGCCAGACAATTTTCCATGCACACTCTGGGCTGGGGGGCAGTCAACCACCAGTACACACAGCAGAACCTAAACCCATACCATTATTGCTAAGCAGCAAGACAGGGGCCCATTGCACTCCCACGGGGCCTTTTTAAATGCAATCCATAACCCGGATTTGCCAGGAACCCTTCTTACTCCTCCTACTTGCATGTGACACTGGGCTTAGGATCTGCATAGGAAACACACACACAAGCACACACCTACCTTTGTTGCCTGCAGATGCCTCCTTGGCTGTCCCCAAACGGTATCAAACCAACACCCACGGGAAGCTGTAAGCATAGAGGACATGCCTGCACCCCATTGGACTTACCTGTGTGGGTTAAACCCGGGTTATTTGACAACCTATGGCGGTGATGGTTCTGCTCAGGCAGAGCAGTGCTGATGCTCCTCATAAAGCTGTCGCTGCTGTGAAGGTTCTAGGTGACATCACAAATCCCTATGGTTACATACACAACAAAGCTGGGTTGTTGTTGTTTACACTCTGCAAGGCCTGTGGAAGTGAGTGACATCATAGCACTGTAGTTCTGAGGGTTCTAGATGGATGCAACAATCTCCTGTTGCTTCTATGAAGGCCATAATAGACGACATCACCAAACAGCTCCATAGTCACATACACAGCAAAGGAGAGATGTTGTTTACACCTAGTGATGTCAGTGGTATTGAGTGACATCACAGCACAGTGCTAAGGCTCCTGGGCCTGGACACAGCAGCGGCTGCAATATCTCAACGGGGAATACGTTTATATATATGTGTGTGTGTGCGCGTATATATATATATATATATATATATATATATATATATATATATATATATTTCTCCGCCGAAATCACTTTTAAACCCATTTCCACCTTTTTTTCCCTTCTCTTCCTCTTACTTTTTTTTCACGTTTTTTTACGTTTTTCTCCTTTTCGCCTCTTTTCTGGGCGTATTATTCTTCTTTTTCTTCTTTTTTTTCGTCTAATGCATACCCCATCAGTGCAGCAATGCTTATTCAATACCGCCAGCAGATGGAGACACTGGGGGATAATTTTCTAAGGATTTATACTGATTTTTCCTGTCTGAATTTGTCGCACAGAAAGTTGCAGGCCAAATATGTGTGACATTTCTGCGACTTTAGCTTCTAGAGCATTTTTACAACATTATACATAGGTGCTGAATACATAAAAAGCGACTGTTCAGCGACAGACAAGTCGCATCGGCTGAAAGTAGGCCAGAATGTCAGTCCATGTTGGAGCAGGTTTAGATACAGTCTAAAGTATAGATCTCAAAGTCTGTGCACAGAATTTAGCAAGGGCCTCGCACCTTCTGATGCATCAGGTAGGTGCACAATAGCATAGCCTAACCCTCTGTACTTTGGTCTATATTGATGCGGGACATAGACAGCCAGCTGATGACCAATCCATTAGTGCAATGGATGGCTGGAAGCATTTGTCTTTGCCTTTGCAATACCACAGAAGCAATGCATGGTCAATGTACAGCAATGACACACCTGTGTGAACAGCCAGGAGACCCCCCCCCCCCCATGTTATGTTACATAGTTACATAGTTAGTACGGTCGAAAAAAGACATATGTCCATCAAGTTCAACCAGGGAATTAAGGGGTAGGGGTGTGGCGCGATATTGGGGAAGGGATGAGATTTTATATTTCTTCATAAGCATTAATCTTATTTTGTCAATTAGGAACATTCAGCACCCACCCGCTATCAAGGCAGCTGCCTATCATGTCATGCCGTACCTGCACAGGTGTGCTGGCTACTCAAATGATCCAATTAAGGAGGCCATTTAGTCAGCAGCAGCAGAAGTCCTGTGCCTGGACGCTCCAACAGCGGCCAGACACAAGCAGAAGCAGAAGCAGCAGAAGCAGCAGCAGCACCACCTTTTGTTTTTTGGCTGCAGCAGCAGCAAGGCCCACAGGGCTGGCTAGCTGGCTAGCCAGCAAGCAGGTAGCAATGAAAGTAGGAATCTTTCTTTTTAACCCTGTAAGGGGGTGGTGCACTGTACCCGAAGATACTGCCATATCGGGTCAATGCATAGGGCGACGGAAGCAAGCTTCGAAATCGGCCCCCGTTCTCAAAAATCCATTTAATATATGGTCCCCAGATAGGGGACGTATCAGATATTAAACTGATAAGAACAGATACTACACTTGATCTTAGCCAAAAGGCCGAGAAGCGATAACCGTGAAAGGGGCGGGCCCAACAAGGTGCCCTTCATGGGCACTATCACTGCTTGCTGTCAGGGAGGCTGCCAGACAATTTTCCATGCACACTCTGGGCTGGGGGGCAGTCAACCACCAGTACACACAGCAGAACCTAAACCCATACCATTATTGCTAAGCAGCAAGACAGGGGCCCATTGCACTCCCACGGGGCCTTTTTAAATGCAATCCATAACCCGGATTTGCCAGGAACCCTTCTTACTCCTCCTACTTGCATGTGACACTGGGCTTAGGATCTGCATAGGAAACACACACACAAGCACACACCTACCTTTGTTGCCTGCAGATGCCTCCTTGGCTGTCCCCAAACGGTATCAAACCAACACCCACGGGAAGCTGTAAGCATAGAGGACATGCCTGCACCCCATTGGACTTACCTGTGTGGGTTAAACCCGGGTTATTTGACAACCTATGGCGGTGATGGTTCTGCTCAGGCAGAGCAGTGCTGATGCTCCTCATAAAGCTGTCGCTGCTGTGAAGGTTCTAGGTGACATCACAAATCCCTATGGTTACATACACAACAAAGCTGGGTTGTTGTTGTTTACACTCTGCAAGGCCTGTGGAAGTGAGTGACATCATAGCACTGTAGTTCTGAGGGTTCTAGATGGATGCAACAATCTCCTGTTGCTTCTATGAAGGCCATAATAGACAACATCACCAAACAGCTCCATAGTCACATACACAGCAAAGGAGAGATGTTGTTTACACCTAGTGATGTCAGTGGTATTGAGTGACATCACAGCACAGTGCTAAGGCTCCTGGGCCTGGACACAGCAGCGGCTGCAATATCTCAACGGAGAATACGTTTATATATATGTGTGTGTGTGCGCGTATATATATATATATATATATATATATATATATATATATATTTCTCCGCCGAAATCACTTTTAAACCCATTTCCACCTTTTTTTCCCTTCTCTTCCTCTTACTTTTTTTTCACGTTTTTTTACGTTTTTCTCCTTTTCGCCTCTTTTCTGGGCGTATTATTCTTCTTTTTCTTCTTTTTTTTCGTCTAATGCATACCCCATCAGTGCAGCAATGCTTATTCAATACCGCCAGCAGATGGAGACACTGGGGGATAATTTTCTAAGGATTTATACTGATTTTTCCTGTCTGAATTTGTCGCACAGAAAGTTGCAGGCCAAATATGTGTGACATTTCTGCGACTTTAGCTTCTAGAGCATTTTTACAACATTATACATAGGTGCTGAATACATAAAAAGCGACTGTTCAGCGACAGACAAGTCGCATCGGCTGAAAGTAGGCCAGAATGTCAGTCCATGTTGGAGCAGGTTTAGATACAGTCTAAAGTATAGATCTCAAAGTCTGTGCACAGAATTTAGCAAGGGCCTCGCACCTTCTGATGCATCAGGTAGGTGCACAATAGCATAGCCTAACCCTCTGTACTTTGGTCTATATTGATGCGGGACATAGACAGCCAGCTGATGACCAATCCATTAGTGCAATGGATGGCTGGAAGCATTTGTCTTTGCCTTTGCAATACCACAGAAGCAATGCATGGTCAATGTACAGCAATGACACACCTGTGTGAACAGCCAGGAGACCCCCCCCCCCCCCATGTTATGTTACATAGTTACATAGTTAGTACGGTCGAAAAAAGACATATGTCCATCAAGTTCAACCAGGGAATTAAGGGGTAGGGGTGTGGCGCGATATTGGGGAAGGGATGAGATTTTATATTTCTTCATAAGCATTAATCTTATTTTGTCAATTAGGAACATTCAGCACCCACCTGCTATCAAGGCAGCTGCCTATCATGTCATGCCGTACCTGCACAGGTGTGCTGGCTACTCAAATGATCCAATTAAGGAGGCCATTTAGTCAGCAGCAGCAGAAGTCCTGTGCCTGGACGCTCCAACAGCGGCCAGACACAAGCAGAAGCAGAAGCAGCAGAAGCAGCAGCAGCACCACCTTTTGTTTTTTGGCTGCAGCAGCAGCAAGGCCCACAGGGCTGGCTAGCTGGCTAGCCAGCAAGCAGGTAGCAATGAAAGTAGGAATCTTTCTTTTTAACCCTGTAAGGGGGTGGTGCACTGTACCCGAAGATACTGCCATATCGGGTCAATGCATAGGGCGACGGAAGCAAGCTTCGAAATCGGCCCCCGTTCTCAAAAATCCATTTAATATATGGTCCCCAGATAGGGGACGTATCAGATATTAAACTGATAAGAACAGATACTACACTTGATCTTAGCCAAAAGGCCGAGAAGCGATAACCGTGAAAGGGGCGGGCCCAACAAGGTGCCCTTCATGGGCACTATCACTGCTTGCTGTCAGGGAGGCTGCCAGACAATTTTCCATGCACACTCTGGGCTGGGGGGCAGTCAACCACCAGTACACACAGCAGAACCTAAACCCATACCATTATTGCTAAGCAGCAAGACA
Organism: Hyla sarda; assembly: GCF_029499605.1. Lineage (NCBI taxonomy): Eukaryota > Metazoa > Chordata > Amphibia > Anura > Hylidae > Hyla > Hyla sarda. The sequence goes on from NW_026610415.1 coordinate 115,935, forward strand.
GGGGCCCATTGCACTCCCACGGGGCCTTTTTAAATGCAATCCATAACCCGGATTTGCCAGGAACCCTTCTTACTCCTCCTACTTGCATGTGACACTGGGCTTAGGATCTGCATAGGAAACACACACACAAGCACACACCTACCTTTGTTGCCTGCAGATGCCTCCTTGGCTGTCCCCAAACGGTATCAAACCAACACCCACGGGAAGCTGTAAGCATAGAGGACATGCCTGCACCCCATTGGACTTACCTGTGTGGGTTAAACCCGGGTTATTTGACAACCTATGGCGGTGATGGTTCTGCTCAGGCAGAGCAGTGCTGATGCTCCTCATAAAGCTGTCGCTGCTGTGAAGGTTCTAGGTGACATCACAAATCCCTATGGTTACATACACAACAAAGCTGGGTTGTTGTTGTTTACACTCTGCAAGGCCTGTGGAAGTGAGTGACATCATAGCACTGTAGTTCTGAGGGTTCTAGATGGATGCAACAATCTCCTGTTGCTTCTATGAAGGCCATAATAGACGACATCACCAAACAGCTCCATAGTCACATACACAGCAAAGGAGAGATGTTGTTTACACCTAGTGATGTCAGTGGTATTGAGTGACATCACAGCACAGTGCTAAGGCTCCTGGGCCTGGACACAGCAGCGGCTGCAATATCTCAACGGAGAATACGTTTATATATATGTGTGTGTGTGCGCGTATATATATATATATATATATATATATATATATATATATATTTCTCCGCCGAAATCACTTTTAAACCCATTTCCACCTTTTTTTCCCTTCTCTTCCTCTTACTTTTTTTTCACGTTTTTTTACGTTTTTCTCCTTTTCGCCTCTTTTCTGGGCGTATTATTCTTCTTTTTCTTCTTTTTTTTCGTCTAATGCATACCCCATCAGTGCAGCAATGCTTATTCAATACCGCCAGCAGATGGAGACACTGGGGGATAATTTTCTAAGGATTTATACAGATTTTTCCTGTCTGAATTTGTCGCACAGAAAGTTGCAGGCCAAATATGTGTGACATTTCTGCGACTTTAGCTTCTAGAGCATTTTTACAACATTATACATAGGTGCTGAATACATAAAAAGCGACTGTTCAGCGACAGACAAGTCGCATCGGCTGAAAGTAGGCCAGAATGTCAGTCCATGTTGGAGCAGGTTTAGATACAGTCTAAAGTATAGATCTCAAAGTCTGTGCACAGAATTTAGCAAGGGCCTCGCACCTTCTGATGCATCAGGTAGGTGCACAATAGCATAGCCTAACCCTCTGTACTTTGGTCTATATTGATGCGGGACATAGACAGCCAGCTGATGACCAATCCATTAGTGCAATGGATGGCTGGAAGCATTTGTCTTTGCCTTTGCAATACCACAGAAGCAATGCATGGTCAATGTACAGCAATGACACACCTGTGTGAACAGCCAGGAGACCCCCCCCCCCCCATGTTATGTTACATAGTTACATAGTTAGTACGGTCGAAAAAAGACATATGTCCATCAAGTTCAACCAGGGAATTAAGGGGTAGGGGTGTGGCGCGATATTGGGGAAGGGATGAGATTTTATATTTCTTCATAAGCATTAATCTTATTTTGTCAATTAGGAACATTCAGCACCCACCCGCTATCAAGGCAGCTGCCTATCATGTCATGCCGTACCTGCACAGGTGTGCTGGCTACTCAAATGATCCAATTAAGGAGGCCATTTAGTCAGCAGCAGCAGAAGTCCTGTGCCTGGACGCTCCAACAGCGGCCAGACACAAGCAGAAGCAGAAGCAGCAGAAGCAGCAGCAGCACCACCTTTTGTTTTTTGGCTGCAGCAGCAGCAAGGCCCACAGGGCTGGCTAGCTGGCTAGCCAGCAAGCAGGTAGCAATGAAAGTAGGAATCTTTCTTTTTAACCCTGTAAGGGGGTGGTGCACTGTACCCGAAGATACTGCCATATCGGGTCAATGCATAGGGCGACGGAAGCAAGCTTCGAAATCGGCCCCCGTTCTCAAAAATCCATTTAATATATGGTCCCCAGATAGGGGACGTATCAGATATTAAACTGATAAGAACAGATTTTTTTTTTAACTTGACTACCCTTACGGGGGCAACTTTATTAAAAATTAAATAATGTTAACAAAGTTGTGCAAATATGTCAATAAATACAGTTACATATAAATAACATATTTACAACATATTAAAACATAAAATGGGCACTTGGTGGCTTTACAAGATAGAATTCCATTCTTTTAAAAACCATTTTCTAGATAAAAGCGGAAATCTCTTCTTGTCTAAAAGATAGTACTGGTACATTTCATAAAAACAGATAGATAAAATGTCCTTCACAGATAAAACCTCATGCTTGAACAATAAAATATTCCTGGCCTTCCACAGAGCTGCCTTCACACAGTTTATGATCTTCCATGCAATAGTCTCTTGAGTCCGTGTTGGGCATTCCAGGCAACCATAAAAAACCACTGCAATATTTAAGTCTTTTAGTCCAGTTATCCTTTTTACCAGAGGGAGTATCTTTGTCCATATTTTCTGCGAGTAAAAACAAGTCCATATTAGATGGTGCACGGTCTCCTCTTGTCGGCATCCCTCCCTCGGGCAGGTTGCAGAGTTGGATAATCCTCTTCGGTGCTGGAATGCCCGGCATGGAAGACACTCGTGTGCGCAGCTCCAGGCCAGGTCCTTCTGTGAATTAAAAAGATAATTAATACTCAACATCTTCCAAATCTGTATACACTTCTGTTCGTTAAAATTTTTGATGGGAGTCACGGTACTGGTTTCTTTTATTTCCTTTAGTAGTTTTTTGCTATTGCACAGATCCTGAACACTTTTACCTTTAAAATTATATAAGTTTAAAATTTTTCCTAAAATCATGTATTGAGGGGGTAAATTCAAAGAATAAGGGCAACTTAAAACTGTAGAAAACCAGCCGTTCCTCCGCATAAAATAACCAGTATTAAAACGAACAAAATAAGACCAATAGCTATCTTTAAAAACAGTAGTAAAACACATGCTAAAAAACTTTATTAAAAGGAAAGCTTTAAAATCTGGAAAATCCTTACCGCCCCTGGAGTTCGGTTTTATCACAATTTGTCTCTTTAATTTTTCGCTCTTAGAACTCCAAAAGAAAGTAAAACAAGCTTTTGTTATTTTCTTTAGAACCATTTCGGGGGGTGGGAAAACCAGACTTATGTTACGCCGAGCGCTCCGGGTCCCCGCTCCTCCCCGGAGCGCTCGCTACACTTCCCTCACTGCAGCGCCCCGGTCGGTTCCACGGACCCGGGGCGCTGCGTTACCACCTCCGGCCGGGATGCGATTCGCGATGCGGGTAGCGCCCGCTCGCGATGCGCACCCCGGCTCCCGTACCTTACTCGCTCCCCGTCAGTTCTGTCCCGGCGCGCGCGGCCCCGCTCCCTAGGGCGCGCGCGCGCCGGGTCTTTGCGATTTAAAGGGCCACTGCACCGCTGATTGGTGCAGTGGTTCCAATTAGTGTTTACACCTGTGCACTTCCCTATATCACCTCACTTCCCCTTCACTCCCTCGCCGGATCTTGTTGCCCTAGTGCCAGTGAAAGCGTTCCTTGTGTGTTCCTTGCCTGTGATTCCAGACCTTCTGCCGTTGCCCCTGACTACGATCCTTGCTGCCTGCCCCGACCTTCTGCTACGTCCGACCTTGCTTCTGTCTACTCCCTTGTACCGCGCCTATCTTCAGCAGCCAGAGAGGTTGAGCCGTTGCTAGGGGATACGACCTGGTCACTACCGCCGCAGCAAGACCATCCCGCTTTGCGGCGGGCTCTGGTGAAAACCAGTAGTGACTTAGAACCGATCCTCTAGCACGGTCCACGCCAATCCCTCTCTGGCACAGAGGATCCACTACCTGCCAGCCGGCATCGTGACAGTAGATCCGGCCATGGATCCCGCTGAAGTTCCTCTGCCAGTTGTCGCTGACCTCACCACGGTGGTCGCCCAGCAGTCACAACAGATTGCGCAACAAGGCCAACAGCTGTCTCAACTGACTGTTATGCTACAACAGTTACTACCACAGCTCCAGCAATCATCTCCTCCGCCAGCTCCTGTACCTCCTCCGCAGCGAGTGGCCGCTTCTGGAATACGACTATCCTTGCCGGATAAATTTGATGGGGACTCTAAGTTTTGCCGTGGCTTTCTTTCCCAATGTTCATTACACTTGGAGATGATGTCGGACCAGTTCCCCACTGAAAGGTCTAAGGTGGCTTTCGTAGTCAGCCTGCTGTCTGGAAAAGCCCTGGCTTGGGCCACACCGCTCTGGGACCGCAATGACCCCGTCACTGCCTCTGTACACTCCTTCTTCTCGGAAATTCGAAGTGTCTTTGAGGAACCTGCCCGAGCCTCTTCTGCTGAGACTGCCCTGTTGAACCTGGTCCAGGGTAATTCTTCCGTTGGCGAGTATGCCGTACAGTTCCGTACCCTTGCTTCAGAATTATCCTGGAATAATGAGGCACTCTGCGCGACCTTTAAAAAAGGCCTATCCAGCAACATTAAAGATGTTCTGGCCGCACGAGAAATCCCTGCTAACCTACATGAACTCATCCATCTTGCCACTCGCATTGACATGCGTTTTTCCGAACGGCGTCAGGAGCTCCGCCAGGATATGGACTCTGTTCGCACGAGGCGTTTCTTCTCCCCGGCTCCTCTCTCCTCTGGTCCCCTGCAATCTGTTCCTGTGCCTCCCGCCGTGGAGGCTATGCAGGTCGACCGGTCTCGCCTGACACCCCAAGAGAGGACACGACGCCGCATGGAGAATCTCTGCCTGTACTGTGCTAGTACCGAACACTTCCTGAAGGATTGTCCTATCCGTCCTCCCCGCCTGGAAAGACGTCCGCTGACTCCGCACAAAGGTGAGACAGTCCTTGATGTCTACTCTGCTTCTCCACGTCTTACTGTGCCTGTGCGGATGTCTGCCTCTGCCTTCTCCTTCTCTGCTGTGGCCTTCTTGGACTCTGGATCTGCAGGAAATTTCATCTTAGCCTCTCTCGTCAACAGGTTCAACATCCCGGTGACCAGTCTCGCCAGACCCCTCTACATCAATTGTGTAAACAATGAAAGATTGGACTGTACTATACGTTTCCGCACGGAGCCCCTTCTAATGTGCATCGGATCTCATCACGAGAGGATTGAACTGTTGGTCCTCCCCAATTGCACTTCTGAAATCCTTCTTGGACTTCCCTGGCTTCAACTCCATTCCCCAATCCTGGATTGGTCCACTGGGGAGATCAAGAGTTGGGGGCCCTCTTGTTCCAAGGACTGCTTAAAACCGGTTCCCAGTAAACCTTGCCGTGTCCCTGTGCTTCCTCATGTAACCGGTCTCCCTAAGGCCTATATGGACTTTGCGGACGTTTTTTGCAAAAAACAAGCTGAGACTCTACCTCCTCACAGGCCTTATGATTGTCCCATTGACCTCCTCCCGGGCACTACTCCACCCCGGGGCAGAATCTATCCTCTGTCCGTCCCAGAGACTCTTGCCATGTCTGAATACGTCCAAGAAAATTTAAAAAAGGGCTTTATCCGTAAATCCTCCTCTCCTGCCGGAGCCGGATTTTTCTTTGTGTCCAAAAAAGATGGCTCTCTACGTCCTTGCATTGACTACCGCGGTCTTAATAAAATCACGGTTAAGAACCGCTACCCCCTACCCCTCATCTCTGAACTCTTTGATCGTCTCCAAGGTGCCCATATTTTTACCAAACTGGACTTAAGAGGTGCTTATAATCTCATCCGCATCAGAGAGGGGGATGAATGGAAAACGGCATTTAACACCAGAGATGGACACTTTGAGTATCTGGTCATGCCCTTTGGTCTATGCAACGCCCCTGCCGTCTTCCAAGACTTTGTTAATGAAATTTTTCGTGATCTACTATACTCCTGTGTTGTTGTATATCTGGACGATATCCTGATTTTTTCTGCCAATCTTGAAGAACACCGCCAGCATGTCCGTATGGTTCTTCAGAGACTTCGTGATAATCAACTCTATGCCAAAATAGAGAAATGTCTGTTTGAATGCCAATCTCTTCCTTTTCTAGGATACTTGGTCTCTGGCCAGGGACTACAAATGGACCCAGATAAACTCTCTGCCGTCTTAGATTGGCCACGCCCCTCCGGACTCCGTGCCATCCAACGTTTTTTGGGGTTCGCCAATTATTACAGGCAATTTATTCCACATTTTTCTACCATTGTGGCTCCTATTGTGGCTTTAACAAAAAAAAATGCCGATCCCAAGTCTTGGCCTCCTCAAGCGGAAGACGCCTTTAAACGACTCAAGTCTGCCTTTTCTTCGGCTCCCGTGCTCTCCAGACCTGACCCATCTAAACCCTTCCTATTGGAGGTTGATGCCTCCTCAGTGGGAGCTGGAGCTGTCCTTCTACAAAAAAACTCTTCCGGGCATGCTGTTACTTGTGGTTTTTTTTCCAGGACCTTCTCTCCGGCGGAGAGGAACTACTCCATCGGGGATCGAGAGCTTCTAGCCATTAAATTAGCACTTGAGGAATGGAGGCATCTGCTGGAGGGATCAAGATTTCCAGTTATTATTTACACCGATCACAAGAACCTCTCCTACCTCCAGTCTGCCCAACGGCTGAATCCTCGTCAGGCCAGGTGGTCTCTGTTCTTTGCCCGATTTAATTTTGAAATTCACTTTCGGCCTGCTGATAAAAACATTAGGGCCGATGCTCTCTCTCGTTCCTCAGATGCCTCTGAAATTGAACTCTCTCCTCAACACATCATTCCTCCTGACTGCCTGATTTCCACTTCTCCAGCCTCCATCAGGCAAACTCCTCCAGGAAAGACCTTTGTTTCTCCACGCCAACGCCTTGGGATCCTCAAATGGGGTCACTCCTCCCATCTCGCAGGTCATGCGGGCATCAAGAAATCTGTGCAACTCATCTCTCGCTTCTATTGGTGGCCGACTCTAGAGACTGATGTGGTGGACTTTGTGCGAGCCTGCACTATCTGTGCCCGGGATAAGACTCCTCGCCAGAAGCCCGCTGGTTTTCTTCATCCTCTACCTGTCCCCGAACAACCTTGGTCTCTGATTGGTATGGATTTTATTACTGACTTACCCCCATCCCATGGCAACACTGTTATTTGGGTGGTCGTTGATCGATTCTCCAAAATGGCACATTTCATCCCTCTTCCTGGTCTTCCTTCAGCGCCTCAGTTGGCTAAACAATTTTTTGTACACATTTTTCGTCTTCACGGGTTGCCTACACAGATCGTCTCGGATAGAGGCGTCCAATTTGTGTCTAAATTCTGGAGGGCTCTCTGTAAACAACTCAAGATTAAATTAAATTTTTCTTCTGCATACCATCCTCAATCCAATGGACAAGTAGAGAGAATTAACCAGATCTTGGGTGACTATTTACGACATTTTGTTTCCTCCCGCCAGGATGACTGGGCAGATCTTCTACCTTGGGCCGAATTCTCGTATAATTTCAGAATCTCTGAATCTTCCTCCAAATCTCCGTTTTTCGTGGTGTACGGCCGTCACCCTCTTCCCCCCCTCCCTACCCCCTTGCCCTCTGGTCTGCCCGCTGTGGATGAAATTTCTCGTGATCTTTCCACCATATGGAAAGAGACCCAAAATTCTCTCTTACAGGCTTCTTCTCGCATGAAGAGATTCGCAGATAAGAAAAGAAGAGCTCCTCCCATTTTTTCCCCTGGAGACAAGGTATGGCTCTCCGCTAAATATGTCCGTTTCCATGTCCCGAGCTATAAGTTGGGACCACGCTATCTTGGTCCTTTTAAAGTTTTGTGTCAAATTAATCCTGTCTCTTACAAACTTCTTCTTCCTCCTTCTCTTCGTATCCCTAATGCCTTTCACGTCTCTCTTCTTAAACCTCTCATCCTCAACCGTTTTTCTCCTAAATCTGTTCCTCCCACTCCTGTTTCCGGCTCCTCGGACATCTTCTCTGTCAAAGAGATTTTGGCCTCTAAAAAGGTCAGGGGAAGAACTTTTTTTTTAGTGGATTGGGAGGGTTGTGGTCCAGAAGAGAGGTCCTGGGAACCTGAGGACAATATCCTGGACAAAAGTCTGATCCTCAGGTTCTCAGGCCCCAAGAAGAGGGGGAGACCCAAGGGGGGGGGTACTGTTACGCCGAGCGCTCCGGGTCCCCGCTCCTCCCCGGAGCGCTCGCTACACTTCCCTCACTGCAGCGCCCCGGTCGGTTCCACGGACCCGGGGCGCTGCGTTACCACCTCCGGCCGGGATGCGATTCGCGATGCGGGTAGCGCCCGCTCGCGATGCGCACCCCGGCTCCCGTACCTTACTCGCTCCCCGTCAGTTCTGTCCCGGCGCGCGCGGCCCCGCTCCCTAGGGCGCGCGCGCGCCGGGTCTTTGCGATTTAAAGGGCCACTGCACCGCTGATTGGTGCAGTGGTTCCAATTAGTGTTTACACCTGTGCACTTCCCTATATCACCTCACTTCCCCTTCACTCCCTCGCCGGATCTTGTTGCCCTAGTGCCAGTGAAAGCGTTCCTTGTGTGTTCCTTGCCTGTGATTCCAGACCTTCTGCCGTTGCCCCTGACTACGATCCTTGCTGCCTGCCCCGACCTTCTGCTACGTCCGACCTTGCTTCTGTCTACTCCCTTGTACCGCGCCTATCTTCAGCAGCCAGAGAGGTTGAGCCGTTGCTAGGGGATACGACCTGGTCACTACCGCCGCAGCAAGACCATCCCGCTTTGCGGCGGGCTCTGGTGAAAACCAGTAGTGACTTAGAACCGATCCTCTAGCACGGTCCACGCCAATCCCTCTCTGGCACAGAGGATCCACTACCTGCCAGCCGGCATCGTGACAACTTAAATACAATAAAATAGGTAAAAGCACCATTTTTGTAATTAAAACCTTCCCTTCCATTGTAAGTTCTCGCATGTTCCACATACATATTTTCTTATTTATTTTTTGAGCCACCAAGTCCCAGCTATTAAAACCATTATTAGACTCGTCAAAGGAGACACCTAAAATCTGCACCGACTCAGACACAGGGACGGGCACATCATACAAAGGCATTCCGCCTATGTTTAAAATGTTACTTTTGTTAAAATTGACTTTAAAACCGGAGGCACAATTAAAATATTGAATCTGTTTTAGCGTCTTCTGAAGCGATGGGGTGTCCCTGCAAAACACCGCAACATCGTCCATGTACCCCACTACCTTCGCCTCTAGTCCCCCTCCTCCTGGCAGGGGGACTCCATGTATCTGCTTATCCTTTCGTATTGTACATAAAAGAGGCTCTATTGCGCAAATGAAGAGTAGTGGGGACAAGGGACACCCCTGCTTCACTCCGGAATTTAAAATCACGCCCTGTGTCTTAAAACCATTTACTAAAATTTTACTAGTACAGTTATCATAAAAAGCTCTAAGAGACAATAAAAAGCCATCAGGTATACCCATTTTCTCTAAAACCTTAAAAAGATAAAAATGTGACACCCTGTCGAAAGCTTTTTCAAAATCTATGGATAAAACCGCCAGCTTTCCTTTTCTTAATTTGGTGTCGCTAATTACATCCTTTAAAAGGTTTAGGTTCTCCCATAAACTCCTCCCAGGCACCCCACAGACTTGGTTTGTATGAATTATTTTATGGATTACGTTCTTTAAGCGGTTAGCACACAGTTTCGCCATTATTTTATAGTCGCAGTTCAGAAGGGTGATTGGTCTCCAGTTTTTGAGTTCCGACCGGTCTCCCTTTTTGAATAGCAGGGAGACATCACCCTTCTTCCATGAGCCTGGGAGGATTTTAGACTTAAAGACTTCCGTAAAAAGGGAGAACAAATCTTCTTTTAAAATACCATAAAAAGTAACATAAAATTCAATGGGTATACCATCCGGCCCAGGCACTTTACCTGTTTTAAAACTCTTGACGGTCTCTAAAATCTCCTGCTCTGAAATATTCTGCAATAAAAAAGACTGTGAGACAGGATCTAAAAAATTGGTGATCTCCTTTAACGAGTCATTCATAAAACATTCATCAATGTGTTTTACATTAAAAAGATCCGCATAAAACTCTTGCACCTTTTTTAAAATACCCTGTACATCATTCACTCCTTCAATGTTTTCTATTAACCTTCTATTTTCATGTATTTTCTTAAAAAAATACCTGGAGCAGGTCTCGTTTTCCTCAAGATGCTGTATTCGAGACCTAAAGATAATTTCTTTTCCTTTCTGCTCCAGGCACTTAGTTATTTCTTTTTTAAGATCATGTACCTCCTTCTCCACCTCCATCCCATGTGCTCTGAATTTGTACAGGGTTTGCAGACGAGTATTTAGGATATTATAAAATTCACGTTTTTCTTTAGCTTTCCTAACCCCAACACGGATAAAAAATTCTTTTATTTTTAGTTTCATTTTTTCCCACCAGATACTGGTGGGAGTGTTGGGGTCTTTTACTCGTCTGCATTCCTTGTAAAAGGTGATAAAATCTGATAAAACCTGCGGATCTTCTAAAAGGGACACGTTTAACTTCCAGGCATTCCTACCAATTCTCCTTTTAAAATCACTTTTAACTTTAAAATACAATAATTTATGGTCAGAAAAAACATTGGTAAAAAGATCACAGTTAAAAGGCAGTACTTGATAAGAACAAAAAATAAAATCTATCCTGGAGCTACAGCTTGCATTGCTCCAGGTAACACCGTCTTCCTCTGGTACGTTAAAATTACATTTTTTAAAAACATCAGTGAGATTAAAATCTAAAATCAAGTTTTTTAACATAAAAGACGTCTTATCATAGTTCCTACTCACTGCGTTCGAAAAACGGCGTTCTCCCCTTAAAATACAATTAAAATCACCTGATAAAACAAGAGGACTAGAATTGTTAATAAAAAGGGGTAAAATCTCCAACATTTTTATTCTTTCATTCTTATCAGGAGAACCATAAAAATTTAAAAACTGCCATTTAATACCATTAATAAAAGCGCTGAGCAATAAAATTCTGCCTGGTAAAATTTCGTTAAAACTCTCAATTAAAACGTTCCCTTTAAAAAGTATGGCGACCCCTGCTGATCTGGACTCATTTGATCCAGACCAGACTGATGGACCGTGCACCCAATCATCTTCATATTCTTTATAATTTAATCTGTGCGGGATGCCACATTCCTGCAGGAAAAGGACGGAAGCAGCAAAAACCGACAAGTAATTAAATAGGGCAACCCTTCTTACTCTGGCGCTCACACTTCTCACGTTCAAGGACAGACCGGACAACTCAGCCATGGGAATGTACAAGAAAACGTCTTACACCTCTGATTCCCCCTCCGAAGCCTCATACCCCCCAAAATCTGACTCAACTGTACGCATAGAGGAAGCAGGAGAGGAGGCACCATCACTCAGCCGACCCCCCTCCTCCATCATGATTGAGGCATAGTTGTTCTCGGGCATCCTGGCAATCAGGGCTCCAGACTCATTGGGTTCTTCCACCTCTTGCCCCTCCATAGGGGTCGGGTGTTCACTTAGTTCCGTCTCTGGTACCTCAGAGACGGTCACCCCTGAAACCTCCTCCTGGCAGGGAGGAGGGGGGGTATCCCCTATGGGGACCTGTGGAGGAACGTCACTTGGGTTCCCTGCATCCGCAGGTACTTCCATCGGCTCCCCCTGGACCGCCTCCGAATAGAGTCTTCTGGAGCCCCTCCGCCTTTTAACCTTCACCTCTCCACCCGGATCATCGCTCTCAGGGGGACCCTGAGCCAGAGGTTGCTGAGGAGCGGATTCGGCCGCCGTCCGCTCCTCTCTTAACCCAGCATGCTCCTGGGGGCCAGTTTTTTCACCGCTTGCACGTTTTTTGGCCATCCTCTGCTCTTTAGGGTCCCCTCCTTTTGCCTGAGGGGGGTCTTTCTCCTTCTCCATCTCACCGCTTACCTCTTGTGGGGGGGTAATCACTGGCTCTGCTTGCCTCGGCTGGTGTCCCGGTTGCTGTCCTTGCTGCCTCCAGGGTTGCCACTGCTGCTCCGTCCTATGTCTGTGGGGACAAGAGGAGAAAAGGTGACCGAATTGTTGACAGAAATTGCACCTCCCTCCTCTTGTGCATTTCTCTGTCTCGTGCTGTGTGCTACCACATTTTTTGCATGTACTTTCACAGTTTTCTTTTGTGTGTCCATATCTGTGACACTTCCTGCAGTAGCTTGGCATCCCCGCATAAAAGAGGTCGCCACACATATTATTTATTTTAAAACGAGCTGGTGGTAGTTGTATTCCCCCTGGCAATCTGTCATCTTTTTTGCATGTAACCTGAAATCTCCACTTAGATGTCCAGATGCCACAGCTGTTCATGATTTTTCCTCTGCACTCAACCTTACTAAAATAGACTTGTAAAAACAACTCAACATCGTGTAGGTTGGCGAAAGGGGAATACATCTTTACTACCACCAGCTTAATATCGTCTAGAACGTGCTCAATAATCCGGACACCCTGAAGCTTTTTGTCTTTACTCGCAGCAGCTCTGGTAACAAAATCTCTGTGGATGCCATTTTGTGTGAACGTCACATCAAAAATTTTACGCTTCGGGTAGTCCTGGATTGCCAATATCTCGCCCTTCTGTATTCCGAAAACTCCTCCGAGCACGTCCTCTACTACGAATTTCAAATCGTCCGCCCTTTTGGTATCATCCGTGAGAATGACTCTCACGGTGTTTTTGATCCTTGCGTATGCCGGCACAGAACCTGGATCCGGATCATCATCCATGGTTCTAACCTCTCTCCACCCGAAGGTCTTGAGAGGCGATCGCTACTCGTTACCCTGGGACTAGGCCCTCTCCCCAATAGCAACAAGTGGGTGAAGCCCAGGCAATAAACCTGGGCGATCCCACAAGGCCGAGGAGAGGGGTACCCGAGTACCTTCTGACCAGATCTCCTGTATTACTACACTTGATCTTAGCCAAAAGGCCGAGAAGCGATAACCGTGAAAGGGGCGGGCCCAACAAGGTGCCCTTCATGGGCACTATCACTGCTTGCTGTCAGGGAGGCTGCCAGACAATTTTCCATGCACACTCTGGGCTGGGGGGCAGTCAACCACCAGTACACACAGCAGAACCTAAACCCATACCATTATTGCTAAGCAGCAAGACAGGGGCCCATTGCACTCCCACGGGGCCTTTTTAAATGCAATCCATAACCCGGATTTGCCAGGAACCCTTCTTACTCCTCCTACTTGCATGTGACACTGGGCTTAGGATCTGCATAGGAAACACACACACAAGCACACACCTACCTTTGTTGCCTGCAGATGCCTCCTTGGCTGTCCCCAAACGGTATCAAACCAACACCCACGGGAAGCTGTAAGCATAGAGGACATGCCTGCACCCCATTGGACTTACCTGTGTGGGTTAAACCCGGGTTATTTGACAACCTATGGCGGTGATGGTTCTGCTCAGGCAGAGCAGTGCTGATGCTCCTCATAAAGCTGTCGCTGCTGTGAAGGTTCTAGGTGACATCACAAATCCCTATGGTTACATACACAACAAAGCTGGGTTGTTGTTGTTTACACTCTGCAAGGCCTGTGGAAGTGAGTGACATCATAGCACTGTAGTTCTGAGGGTTCTAGATGGATGCAACAATCTCCTGTTGCTTCTATGAAGGCCATAATAGACGACATCACCAAACAGCTCCATAGTCACATACACAGCAAAGGAGAGATGTTGTTTACACCTAGTGATGTCAGTGGTATTGAGTGACATCACAGCACAGTGCTAAGGCTCCTGGGCCTGGACACAGCAGCGGCTGCAATATCTCAACGGAGAATACGTTTATATATATGTGTGTGTGTGCGCGTATATATATATATATATATATATATATATATATATATTTCTCCGCCGAAATCACTTTTAAACCCATTTCCACCTTTTTTTCCCTTCTCTTCCTCTTACTTTTTTTTCACGTTTTTTTACGTTTTTCTCCTTTTCGCCTCTTTTCTGGGCGTATTATTCTTCTTTTTCTTCTTTTTTTTCGTCTAATGCATACCCCATCAGTGCAGCAATGCTTATTCAATACCGCCAGCAGATGGAGACACTGGGGGATAATTTTCTAAGGATTTATACTGATTTTTCCTGTCTGAATTTGTCGCACAGAAAGTTGCAGGCCAAATATGTGTGACATTTCTGCGACTTTAGCTTCTAGAGCATTTTTACAACATTATACATAGGTGCTGAATACATAAAAAGCGACTGTTCAGCGACAGACAAGTCGCATCGGCTGAAAGTAGGCCAGAATGTCAGTCCATGTTGGAGCAGGTTTAGATACAGTCTAAAGTATAGATCTCAAAGTCTGTGCACAGAATTTAGCAAGGGCCTCGCACCTTCTGATGCATCAGGTAGGTGCACAATAGCATAGCCTAACCCTCTGTACTTTGGTCTATATTGATGCGGGACATAGACAGCCAGCTGATGACCAATCCATTAGTGCAATGGATGGCTGGAAGCATTTGTCTTTGCCTTTGCAATACCACAGAAGCAATGCATGGTCAATGTACAGCAATGACACACCTGTGTGAACAGCCAGGAGACCCCCCCCCCCCCCCATGTTATGTTACATAGTTACATAGTTAGTACGGTCGAAAAAAGACATATGTCCATCAAGTTCAACCAGGGAATTAAGGGGTAGGGGTGTGGCGCGATATTGGGGAAGGGATGAGATTTTATATTTCTTCATAAGCATTAATCTTATTTTGTCAATTAGGAACATTCAGCACCCACCCGCTATCAAGGCAGCTGCCTATCATGTCATGCCCTACCTGCACAGGTGTGCTGGCTACTCAAATGATCCAATTAAGGAGGCCATTTAGTCAGCAGCAGCAGAAGTCCTGTGCCTGGACGCTCCAACAGCGGCCAGACACAAGCAGCAGCAGAAGCAGCAGAAGCAGCAGCAGCACCACCTTTTGTTTTTTGGCTGCAGCAGCAGCAAGGCCCACAGGGCTGGCTAGCTGGCTAGCCAGCAAGCAGGTAGCAATGAAAGTAGGAATCTTTCTTTTTAACCCTGTAAGGGGGTGGTGCACTGTACCCGAAGATACTGCCATATCGGGTCAATGCATAGGGCGACGGAAGCAAGCTTCGAAATCGGCCCCCGTTCTCAAAAATCCATTTAATATATGGTCCCCAGATAGGGGACGTATCAGATATTAAACTGATAAGAACAGATACTACACTTGATCTTAGCCAAAAGGCCGAGAAGCGATAACCGTGAAAGGGGCGGGCCCAACAAGGTGCCCTTCATGGGCACTATCACTGCTTGCTGTCAGGGAGGCTGCCAGACAATTTTCCATGCACACTCTGGGCTGGGGGGCAGTCAACCACCAGTACACACAGCAGAACCTAAACCCATACCATTATTGCTAAGCAGCAAGACAGGGGCCCATTGCACTCCCACGGGGCCTTTTTAAATGCAATCCATAACCCGGATTTGCCAGGAACCCTTCTTACTCCTCCTACTTGCATGTGACACTGGGCTTAGGATCTGCATAGGAAACACACACACAAGCACACACCTACCTTTGTTGCCTGCAGATGCCTCCTTGGCTGTCCCCAAACGGTATCAAACCAACACCCACGGGAAGCTGTAAGCATAGAGGACATGCCTGCACCCCATTGGACTTACCTGTGTGGGTTAAACCCGGGTTATTTGACAACCTATGGCGGTGATGGTTCTGCTCAGGCAGAGCAGTGCTGATGCTCCTCATAAAGCTGTCGCTGCTGTGAAGGTTCTAGGTGACATCACAAATCCCTATGGTTACATACACAACAAAGCTGGGTTGTTGTTGTTTACACTCTGCAAGGCCTGTGGAAGTGAGTGACATCATAGCACTGTAGTTCTGAGGGTTCTAGATGGATGCAACAATCTCCTGTTGCTTCTATGAAGGCCATAATAGACGACATCACCAAACAGCTCCATAGTCACATACACAGCAAAGGAGAGATGTTGTTTACACCTAGTGATGTCAGTGGTATTGAGTGACATCACAGCACAGTGCTAAGGCTCCTGGGCCTGGACACAGCAGCGGCTGCAATATCTCAACGGAGAATACGTTTATATATATGTGTGTGTGTGCGCGTATATATATATATATATATATATATATATATATATATTTCTCCGCCGAAATCACTTTTAAACCCATTTCCACCTTTTTTTCCCTTCTCTTCCTCTTACTTTTTTTTCACGTTTTTTTACGTTTTTCTCCTTTTCGCCTCTTTTCTGGGCGTATTATTCTTCTTTTTCTTCTTTTTTTTCGTCTAATGCATACCCCATCAGTGCAGCAATGCTTATTCAATACCGCCACCAGATGGAGACACTGGGGGATAATTTTCTAAGGATTTATACTGATTTTTCCTGTCTGAATTTGTCGCACAGAAAGTTGCAGGCCAAATATGTGTGACATTTCTGCGACTTTAGCTTCTAGAGCATTTTTACAACATTATACATAGGTGCTGAATACATAAAAAGCGACTGTTCAGCGACAGACAAGTCGCATCGGCTGAAAGTAGGCCAGAATGTCAGTCCATGTTGGAGCAGGTTTAGATACAGTCTAAAGTATAGATCTCAAAGTCTGTGCACAGAATTTAGCAAGGGCCTCGCACCTTCTGATGCATCAGGTAGGTGCACAATAGCATAGCCTAACCCTCTGTACTTTGGTCTATATTGATGCGGGACATAGACAGCCAGCTGATGACCAATCCATTAGTGCAATGGATGGCTGGAAGCATTTGTCTTTGCCTTTGCAATACCACAGAAGCAATGCATGGTCAATGTACAGCAATGACACACCTGTGTGAACAGCCAGGAGACCCCCCCCCCCCCATGTTATGTTACATAGTTACATAGTTAGTACGGTCGAAAAAAGACATATGTCCATCAAGTTCAACCAGGGAATTAAGGGGTAGGGGTGTGGCGCGATATTGGGGAAGGGATGAGATTTTATATTTCTTCATAAGCATTAATCTTATTTTGTCAATTAGGAACATTCAGCACCCACCCGCTATCAAGGCAGCTGCCTATCATGTCATGCCGTACCTGCACAGGTGTGCTGGCTACTCAAATGATCCAATTAAGGAGGCCATTTAGTCAGCAGCAGCAGAAGTCCTGTGCCTGGACGCTCCAACAGCGGCCAGACACAAGCAGAAGCAGAAGCAGCAGAAGCAGCAGCAGCACCACCTTTTGTTTTTTGGCTGCAGCAGCAGCAAGGCCCACAGGGCTGGCTAGCTGGCTAGCCAGCAAGCAGGTAGCAATGAAAGTAGGAATCTTTCTTTTTAACCCTGTAAGGGGGTGGTGCACTGTACCCGAAGATACTGCCATATCGGGTCAATGCATAGGGCGACGGAAGCAAGCTTCGAAATCGGCCCCCGTTCTCAAAAATCCATTTAATATATGGTCCCCAGATAGGGGACGTATCAGATATTAAACTGATAAGAACAGATACTACACTTGATCTTAGCCAAAAGGCCGAGAAGCGATAACCGTGAAAGGGGCGGGCCCAACAAGGTGCCCTTCATGGGCACTATCACTGCTTGCTGTCAGGGAGGCTGCCAGACAATTTTCCATGCACACTCTGGGCTGGGGGGCAGTCAACCACCAGTACACACAGCAGAACCTAAACCCATACCATTATTGCTAAGCAGCAAGACAGGGGCCCATTGCACTCCCACGGGGCCTTTTTAAATGCAATCCATAACCCGGATTTGCCAGGAACCCTTCTTACTCCTCCTACTTGCATGTGACACTGGGCTTAGGATCTGCATAGGAAACACACACACAAGCACACACCTACCTTTGTTGCCTGCAGATGCCTCCTTGGCTGTCCCCAAACGGTATCAAACCAACACCCACGGGAAGCTGTAAGCATAGAGGACATGCCTGCACCCCATTGGACTTACCTGTGTGGGTTAAACCCGGGTTATTTGACAACCTATGGCGGTGATGGTTCTGCTCAGGCAGAGCAGTGCTGATGCTCCTCATAAAGCTGTCGCTGCTGTGAAGGTTCTAGGTGACATCACAATCCCTATGGTTACATATACAACAAAGCTGGGTTGTTGTTGTTTACACTCTGCAAGGCCTGTGGAAGTGAGTGACATCATAGCACTGTAGTTCTGAGGGTTCTAGATGGATGCAACAATCTCCTGTTGCTTCTATGAAGGCCATAATAGACGACATCACCAAACAGCTCCATAGTCACATACACAGCAAAGGAGAGATGTTGTTTACACCTAGTGATGTCAGTGGTATTGAGTGACATCACAGCACAGTGCTAAGGCTCCTGGGCCTGGACACAGCAGCGGCTGCAATATCTCAACGGAGAATACGTTTATATATATGTGTGTGTGTGCGCGTATATATATATATATATATATATATATATATATATATTTCTCCGCCGAAATCACTTTTAAACCCATTTCCACCTTTTTTTCCCTTCTCTTCCTCTTACTTTTTTTTCACGTTTTTTTACGTTTTTCTCCTTTTCGCCTCTTTTCTGGGCGTATTATTCTTCTTTTTCTTCTTTTTTTTCGTCTAATGCATACCCCATCAGTGCAGCAATGCTTATTCAATACCGCCAGCAGATGGAGACACTGGGGGATAATTTTCTAAGGATTTATACTGATTTTTCCTGTCTGAATTTGTCGCACAGAAAGTTGCAGGCCAAATATGTGTGACATTTCTGCGACTTTAGCTTCTAGAGCATTTTTACAACATTATACATAGGTGCTGAATACATAAAAAGCGACTGTTCAGCGACAGACAAGTCGCATCGGCTGAAAGTAGGCCAGAATGTCAGTCCATGTTGGAGCAGGTTTAGATACAGTCTAAAGTATAGATCTCAAAGTCTGTGCACAGAATTTAGCAAGGGCCTCGCACCTTCTGATGCATCAGGTAGGTGCACAATAGCATAGCCTAACCCTCTGTACTTTGGTCTATATTGATGCGGGACATAGACAGCCAGCTGATGACCAATCCATTAGTGCAATGGATGGCTGGAAGCATTTGTCTTTGCCTTTGCAATACCACAGAAGCAATGCATGGTCAATGTACAGCAATGACACACCTGTGTGAACAGCCAGGAGACCCCCCCCCCCCCCATGTTATGTTACATAGTTACATAGTACGGTCGAAAAAAGACATATGTCCATCAAGTTCAACCAGGGAATTAAGGGGTAGGGGTGTGGCGCGATATTGGGGAAGGGATGAGATTTTATATTTCTTCATAAGCATTAATCTTATTTTGTCAATTAGGAACATTCAGCACCCACCCGCTATCAAGGCAGCTGCCTATCATGTCATGCCCTACCTGCACAGGTGTGCTGGCTACTCAAATGATCCAATTAAGGAGGCCATTTAGTCAGCAGCAGCAGAAGTCCTGTGCCTGGACGCTCCAACAGCGGCCAGACACAAGCAGAAGCAGAAGCAGCAGAAGCAGCAGCAGCACCACCTTTTGTTTTTTGGCTGCAGCAGCAGCAAGGCCCACAGGGCTGGCTAGCTGGCTAGCCAGCAAGCAGGTAGCAATGAAAGTAGGAATCTTTCTTTTTAACCCTGTAAGGGGGTGGTGCACTGTACCCGAAGATACTGCCATATCGGGTCAATGCATAGGGCGACGGAAGCAAGCTTCGAAATCGGCCCCCGTTCTCAAAAATCCATTTAATATATGGTCCCCAGATAGGGGACGTATCAGATATTAAACTGATAAGAACAGATACTACACTTGATCTTAGCCAAAAGGCCGAGAAGCGATAACCGTGAAAGGGGCGGGCCCAACAAGGTGCCCTTCATGGGCACTATCACTGCTTGCTGTCAGGGAGGCTGCCAGACAATTTTCCATGCACACTCTGGGCTGGGGGGCAGTCAACCACCAGTACACACAGCAGAACCTAAACCCATACCATTATTGCTAAGCAGCAAGACAGGGGCCCATTGCACTCCCACGGGGCCTTTTTAAATGCAATCCATAACCCGGATTTGCCAGGAACCCTTCTTACTCCTCCTACTTGCATGTGACACTGGGCTTAGGATCTGCATAGGAAACACACACACAAGCACACACCTACCTTTGTTGCCTGCAGATGCCTCCTTGGCTGTCCCCAAACGGTATCAAACCAACACCCACGGGAAGCTGTAAGCATAGAGGACATGCCTGCACCCCATTGGACTTACCTGTGTGGGTTAAACCCGGGTTATTTGACAACCTATGGCGGTGATGGTTCTGCTCAGGCAGAGCAGTGCTGATGCTCCTCATAAAGCTGTCGCTGCTGTGAAGGTTCTAGGTGACATCACAAATCCCTATGGTTACATACACAACAAAGCTGGGTTGTTGTTGTTTACACTCTGCAAGGCCTGTGGAAGTGAGTGACATCATAGCACTGTAGTTCTGAGGGTTCTAGATGGATGCAACAATCTCCTGTTGCTTCTATGAAGGCCATAATAGACAACATCACCAAACAGCTCCATAGTCACATACACAGCAAAGGAGAGATGTTGTTTACACCTAGTGATGTCAGTGGTATTGAGTGACATCACAGCACAGTGCTAAGGCTCCTGGGCCTGGACACAGCAGCGGCTGCAATATCTCAACGGAGAATACGTTTATATATATGTGTGTGTGTGCGCGTATATATATATATATATATATATATATATATATATATATATATATTTCTCCGCCGAAATCACTTTTAAACCCATTTCCACCTTTTTTTCCCTTCTCTTCCTCTTACTTTTTTTTCACGTTTTTTTACGTTTTTCTCCTTTTCGCCTCTTTTCTGGGCGTATTATTCTTCTTTTTCTTCTTTTTTTTCGTCTAATGCATACCCCATCAGTGCAGCAATGCTTATTCAATACCGCCAGCAGATGGAGACACTGGGGGATAATTTTCTAAGGATTTATACTGATTTTTCCTGTCTGAATTTGTCGCACAGAAAGTTGCAGGCCAAATATGTGTGACATTTCTGCGACTTTAGCTTCTAGAGCATTTTTACAACATTATATATAGGTGCTGAATACATAAAAAGCGACTGTTCAGCGACAGACAAGTCGCATCGGCTGAAAGTAGGCCAGAATGTCAGTCCATGTTGGAGCAGGTTTAGATACAGTCTAAAGTATAGATCTCAAAGTCTGTGCACAGAATTTAGCAAGGGCCTCGCACCTTCTGATGCATCAGGTAGGTGCACAATAGCATAGCCTAACCCTCTGTACTTTGGTCTATATTGATGCGGGACATAGACAGCCAGCTGATGACCAATCCATTAGTGCAATGGATGGCTGGAAGCATTTGTCTTTGCCTTTGCAATACCACAGAAGCAATGCATGGTCAATGTACAGCAATGACACACCTGTGTGAACAGCCAGGAGACCCCCCCCCCCCCCCATGTTATGTTACATAGTTACATAGTTAGTACGGTCGAAAAAAGACATATGTCCATCAAGTTCAACCAGGGAATTAAGGGGTAGGGGTGTGGCGCGATATTGGGGAAGGGATGAGATTTTATATTTCTTCATAAGCATTAATCTTATTTTGTCAATTAGGAACATTCAGCACCCACCCGCTATCAAGGCAGCTGCCTATCATGTCATGCCCTACCTGCACAGGTGTGCTGGCTATTCAAATGATCCAATTAAGGAGGCCATTTAGTCAGCAGCAGCAGAAGTCCTGTGCCTGGACGCTCCAACAGCGGCCAGACACAAGCAGAAGCAGAAGCAGCAGAAGCAGCAGCAGCACCACCTTTTGTTTTTTGGCTGCAGCAGCAGCAAGGCCCACAGGGCTGGCTAGCTGGCTAGCCAGCAAGCAGGTAGCAATGAAAGTAGGAATCTTTCTTTTTAACCCTGTAAGGGGGTGGTGCACTGTACCCGAAGATACTGCCATATCGGGTCAATGCATAGGGCGACGGAAGCAAGCTTCGAAATCGGCCCCCGTTCTCAAAAATCCATTTAATATATGGTCCCCAGATAGGGGACGTATCAGATATTAAACTGATAAGAACAGATACTACACTTGATCTTAGCCAAAAGGCCGAGAAGCGATAACCGTGAAAGGGGCGGGCCCAACAAGGTGCCCTTCATGGGCACTATCACTGCTTGCTGTCAGGGAGGCTGCCAGACAATTTTCCATGCACACTCTGGGCTGGGGGGCAGTCAACCACCAGTACACACAGCAGAACCTAAACCCATACCATTATTGCTAAGCAGCAAGACAGGGGCCCATTGCACTCCCACGGGGCCATTTTTAAATGCAATCCATAACCCGGATTTGCCAGGAAACCCTTCTTACTCCTCCTACTTGCATGTGACACTGGGCTTAGGATCTGCATAGGAAACACACACACAAGCACACACCTACCTTTGTTGCCTGCAGATGCCTCCTTGGCTGTCCCCAAACGGTATCAAACCAACACCCACGGGAAGCTGTAAGCATAGAGGACATGCCTGCACCCCATTGGACTTACCTGTGTGGGTTAAACCCGGGTTATTTGACAACCTATGGCGGTGATGGTTCTGCTCAGGCAGAGCAGTGCTGATGCTCCTCATAAAGCTGTCGCTGCTGTGAAGGTTCTAGGTGACATCACAAATCCCTATGTGTTACATACACAACAAAGCTGTGGTTGTTGTTGTTTACACTCTGCAAGGCCTGTGGAAGTGAGTGACATCATAGCACTGTAGTTCTGAGGGTTCTAGATGGATGCAACAATCTCCTGTTGCTTCTATGAAGGCCATAATAGACGACATCACCAAACAGCTCCATAGTCACATACACAGCAAAGGAGAGATGTTGTTTACACCTAGTGATGTCAGTGGTATTGAGTGACATCACAGCACAGTGCTAAGGCTCCTGGGCCATGGACACAGCAGCGGCTGCAATATCTCAACGGAGAATACGTTTATATATATGTGTGTGTGTGCGCGTATATATATATATATATATATATATATATATATATATATTTCTCCGCGAAATCACTTTTAAACCCATTTCCACCTTTTTTTCCCTTCTCTTCCTCTTACTTTTTTTTCACGTTTTTTTACGTTTTTCTCCTTTTTCGCCTCTTTTCTGGGCGTATTATTCTTCTTTTTCTTCTTTTTTTTCGTCTAATGCATACCCCATCAGTGCAGCAATGCTTATTCAATACCGCCAGCAGATGGAGACACTGGGGGATAATTTTCTAAGGATTTATACAGATTTTTCCTGTCTGAATTTGTCGCACACAGAAAGTTGCAGGCCAAATATGTGTGACATTTCTGCGACTTTAGCTTCTAGAGCATTTTTACAACATTATACATAGGTGCTGAATACATAAAAAGCGACTGTTCAGCGACAGACAAGTCGCATCGGCTGAAAGTAGGCCAGAATGTCAGTCCATGTTGGAGCAGGTTTAGATACAGTCTAAGTATAGATCTCAAAGTCTGTGCACAGAATTTAGCAAGGGGCCTCGCACCTTCTGATGCATCAGGTAGGTGCACAATAGCATAGCCTAACCCTCTGTACTTTGGTCTATATTGATGCGGGACATAGACAGCCAGCTGATGACCAATCCATTAGTGCAATGGATGGCTGGAAGCATTTGTCTTTGCCTTTGCAATACCACAGAAGCAATGCATGGTCAATGTACAGCAATGACACACCTGTGTGAACAGCCAGGAGACCCCCCCCCCCCCCATGTTATGTTACATAGTTACATAGTTAGTACGGTCGAAAAAAAGACATATGTCCATCAAGTTCAACCAGGGAATTAAGGGGTAGGGGTGTGGCGCGATATTGGGGAAGGGATGAGATTTTATATTTCTTCATAAGCATTAATCTTATTTTGTCAATTAGGAACATTCAGCACCACCCGCTATCAAGGCAGCTGCCTATCATGTCATGCCCTACCTGCACAGGTGTGCTGGCTACTCAAATGATCCAATTAAGGAGGCCATTTAGTCAGCAGCAGCAGAAGTCCTGTGCCTGGACGCTCCAACAGCGGCAGACACAAGCAGAAGCAGAAGCAGCAGAAGCAGCAGCAGCACCACCTTTTGTTTTTTGG
This sequence comes from Hyla sarda, assembly GCF_029499605.1. Classification (NCBI taxonomy): domain Eukaryota; kingdom Metazoa; phylum Chordata; class Amphibia; order Anura; family Hylidae; genus Hyla; species Hyla sarda. The sequence continues at coordinate 139,946 of NW_026610415.1, forward strand.
CTGCAGCAGCAGCAAGGCCCACAGGGCTGGCTAGCTGGCTAGCCAGCAAGCAGGTAGCAATGAAAGTAGGAATCTTTCTTTTTAACCCTGTAAGGGGGTGGTGCACTGTACCCGAAGATACTGCCATATCGGGTCAATGCATAGGGCGACGGAAGCAAGCTTCGAAATCGGCCCCCGTTCTCAAAAATCCATTTAATATATGGTCCCCAGATAGGGGACGTATCAGATATTAAACTGATAAGAACAGATACTACACTTGATCTTAGCCAAAAGGCCGAGAAGCGATAACCGTGAAAGGGGCGGGCCCAACAAGGTGCCCTTCATGGGCACTATCACTGCTTGCTGTCAGGGAGGCTGCCAGACAATTTTCCATGCACACTCTGGGCTGGGGGGCAGTCAACCACCAGTACACACAGCAGAACCTAAACCCATACATTATTGCTAAGCAGCAAGACAGGGGCCCATTGCACTCCCACGGGGCCTTTTTAAATGCAATCCATAACCCGGATTTGCCAGGAACCCTTCTTACTCCTCCTACTTGCATGTGACACTGGGCTTAGGATCTGCATAGGAAACACACACACAAGCACACACCTACCTTTGTTGCCTGCAGATGCCTCCTTGGCTGTCCCCAAACGGTATCAAACCAACACCCACGGGAAGCTGTAAGCATAGAGGACATGCCTGCCACCCCATTGGACTTACCTGTGTGGGTTAAACCGGGTTATTTGACAACCTATGGCGGTGATGGTTCTGCTCAGGCAGAGCAGTGCTGATGCTCCTCATAAAGCTGTCGCTGCTGTGAAGGTTCTAGGTGACATCACAAATCCCTATGGTTACATACACAACAAAGCTGGGTTGTTGTTGTTTACACTCTGCAAGGCCTGTGGAAGTGAGTGACATCATAGCACTGTAGTTCCTGAGGGTTCTAGATGGATGCAACAATCTCCTGTTGCTTCTATGAAGGCCATAATAGACGACATCACCAAACAGCTCCATAGTCACATACACAGCAAAGGAGAGATGTTGTTTACACCTAGTGATGTCAGTGGTATTGAGTGACATCACAGACACAGTGCTAAGGCTCCTGGGCCTGGACACAGCAGCGCTGCAATATCTCAACGGAGAATACGTTTATATATATGTGTGTGTGTGCGCGGATATATATATATATATATATATATATATATATTTCTCCGCCAAAATCACTTTTAAACCCATTTCCACCTTTTTTTCCCTTCTCTTCCTCTTACTTTTTTTTCACGTTTTTTTACGTTTTTCTCCTTTTCGCCTCTTTTCTGGGCGTATTATTCTTCTTTTTCTTCTTTTTTTTCGTCTAATGCATACCCCATCAGTGCAGCAATGCTTATTCAATACCGCCAGCAGATGGAGACACTGGGGGATAATTTTCTAAGGATTTATACTGATTTTTCCTGTCTGAATTTGTCGCACAGAAAGTTGCAGGCCAAATATGTGTGACATTTCTGCGACTTTAGCTTCTAGAGCATTTTTACAACATTATACATAGGTGCTGAATACATAAAAAGCGACTGTTCAGCGACAGACAAGTCGCATCGGCTGAAAGTAGGCCAGAATGTCAGTCCATGTTGGAGCAGGTTTAGATACAGTCTAAAGTATAGATCTCAAAGTCTGTGCACAGAATTTAGCAAGGGCCTCGCACCTTCTGATGCATCAGGTAGGTGCACAATAGCATAGCCTAACCCTCTGTACTTTGGTCTATATTGATGCGGGACATAGACAGCCAGCTGATGACCAATCCATTAGGTGCAATGGATGGCTGGAAGCATTTGTCTTTGCCTTTGCAATACCACAGAAGCAATGCATGGTCAATGTACAGCAATGACACACCTGTGTGAACAGCCAGGAGACCCCCCCCCCCCCCCATGTTATGTTACATAGTTACATAGTTAGTACGGTCGAAAAAAGACATATGTCCATCAAGTTCAACCAGGGAATTAAGGGGTAGGGGTGTGGCGCGATATTGGGGAAGGGATGAGATTTTATATTTCTTCATAAGCATTAATCTTATTTTGTCAATTAGGAACATTCAGCACCCACCCGCTATCAAGGCAGCTGCCTATCATGTCATGCCCTACCTGCACAGGTGTGCTGGCTACTCAAATGATCCAATTAAGGAGGCCATTTAGTCAGCAGCAGCAGAAGTCCTGTGCCTGGACGCTCCAACAGCGGCCAGACACAAGCAGAAGCAGAAGCAGCAGAAGCAGCAGCAGCACCACCTTTTGTTTTTTGGCTGCAGCAGCAGCAAGGCCCACAGGGCTGGCTAGCTGGCTAGCCAGCAAGCAGGTAGCAATGAAAGTAGGAATCTTTCTTTTTAACCCTGTAAGGGGTGGTGCACTGTACCCGAAGATACTGCCATATCGGGTCAATGCATAGGGCGACGGAAGCAAGCTTCGAAATCGGCCCCCGTTCTCAAAAATCCATTTAATATATGGTCCCCAGATAGGGGACGTATCAGATATTAAACTGATAAGAACAGATACTACACTTGATCTTAGCCAAAAGGCCGAGAAGCGATAACGTGAAAGGGGCGGGCCCAACAAGGTGCCCTTCATGGGCACTATCACTGCTTGCTGTCAGGGAGGCTGCCAGACAATTTTCCATGCACACTCTGGGCTGGGGGGCAGTCAACCACCAGTACACACAGCAGAACCTAAACCCATACCATTATTGCTAAGCAGCAAGACAGGGGCCCATTGCACTCCCACGGGGCCTTTTTAAATGCAATCCATAACCCGATTTGCCAGGAACCCTTCTTACTCCTCCTACTTGCATGTGACACTGGGCTTAGGATCTGCATAGAAACACACACACAAGCACACACCTACCTTTGTTGCCTGCAGATGCCTCCTTGGCTGTCCCAAACGGTATCAAACAACACCCACGGGAAGCTGTAAGCATAGAGGACATGCCTGCACCCCCATTGGACTTACCTGTGTGGGTTAAACCTGGGTTATTTGACAACCTATGGCGGTGATGGTTCTGCTCAGGCAGAGCAGTGCTGATGCTCCTCATAAAGCAGTCGCTGCTGTGAAGGTCTAGGTGACATCACAAATCCCTATGGTTACATACACAACAAAGCTGGGTTGTTGTTGTTTACACTCTGCAAGGCCTGTGGAAGTGAGTGACATCATAGCTCTGTAGTTCTGAGGGTTCTAGATGGATGCAACAATCTCCTGTTGCTTCTATGAAGGCCATAATAGACGACATCACCAAACAACTCCATAGTCACATACACAGCAAAGGAGAGATGTTGTTTACACCTAGTGATGTCAGTGGTATTGAGTGACATCACAGCACAGTGCTAAGGCTCCTGGGCCTGGACACAGCAGCGGCTGCAATATCTCAACGGAGAATACGTTTATATATATGTGTGTGTGTGCGCGTATATATATATATATATATATATATATATATATATATATATATATATATATTTCTCCGCCGAAATCACCTTTTAAACCCATTTCCACCTTTTTTTCCCTTCTCTTCCTCTTACTTTTTTTTCACGTTTTTTTACGTTTTTCTCCTTTTCGCCTCTTTTCTGGGCGTATTATTCTTCTTTTTCTTCTTTTTTTTCGTCTAATGCATACCCCATCAGTGCAGCAATGCTTATTCAATACCGCCAGCAGATGGAGACACTGGGGGATAATTTTCTAAGGATTTATACTGATTTTTCCTGTCTGAATTTGTCGCACAGAAAGTTGCAGGCCAAATATGTGTGACATTTCTGCGACTTTAGCTTCTAGAGCATTTTTACAACATTATACATAGGTGCTGAATACATAAAAAGCAACTGTTCAGCGACAGACAAGTCGCATCGGCTGAAAGTAGGCCAGAATGTCAGTCCATGTTGGAGCAGGTTTAGATACAGTCTAAAGTATAGATCTCAAAGTCTGTGCACAGAATTTAGCAAGGGCCTCGCACCTTCTGATGCATCAGGTAGGTGCACAATAGCATAGCCTAACCCTCTGTACTTTGGTCTATATTGATGCGGGACATAGACAGCCAGCTGATGACCAATCCATTAGTGCAATGGATGGCTGGAAGCATTTGTCTTTGCCTTTGCAATACCACAGAAGCAATGCATGGTCAATGTACAGCAATGACACACCTGTGTGAACAGCCAGGAGACCCCCCCCCCCCATGTTATGTTACATAGTTACATAGTTAGTACGGTCGAAAAAAGACATATGTCCATCAAGTTCAACCAGGGAATTAAGGGGTAGGGGTGTGGCGCGATATTGGGGAAGGGATGAGATTTTATATTTCTTCATAAGCATTAATCTTATTTTGTCAATTAGGAACATTCAGCACCCACCCGCTATCAAGGCAGCTGCCTATCATGTCATGCCCTACCTGCACAGGTGTGCTGACTACTCAAATGATCCAATTAAGGAGGCCATTTAGTCAGCAGCAGCAGAAGTCCTGTGCCTGGACGCTCCAACAGCGGCCAGACACAAGCAGAAGCAGAAGCAGCAGCAGCAGCACCACCTTTTGTTTTTTGGCTGCAGCAGCAGCAAGGCCCACAGGGCTGGCTAGCTGGCTAGCCAGCAAGCAGGTAGCAATGAAAGTAGGAATCTTTCTTTTTAACCCTGTAAGGGGGTGGTGCACTGTACCCGAAGTTACTGCCATATCGGGTCAATGCATAGGGCGACGGAAGCAAGCTTCGAATCGGCCCCCGTTCTCAAAAATCCATTTAATATATGGTCCCCAGATAGGGGACGTATCAGATATTAAACTGATAAGAACAGATACTACACTTGATCTTAGCCAAAAGGCCGAGAAGCGATAACCGTGAAAGGGGCGGGCCCAACAAGGTGCCCTTCATGGGCACTATCACTGCTTGCTGTCAGGGAGGCTGCCAGACAATTTTCCATGCACACTCTGGGCTGGGGGGCAGTCAACCACCAGTACACACAGCAAGAACCTAAACCCATACCATTATTGCTAAGCAGCAAGACAGGGGCCCATTGCACTCCCACGGGGCCTTTTTAAATGCAATCCATAACCCGGATTTGCCAGGAACCCTTCTTACTCCTCCACTTGCATGTGACACTGGGCTTAGGATCTGCATAGGAAACACACACACAAGCACACACCTACCTTTGTTGCCTGCAGATGCCTCCTTGGCTGTCCCCAAACGGTATCAAACCAACACCCACGGAAGCTGTAAGCATAGAGGACATGCCTGCACCCCATTGGACTTACCTGTGTGGGTTAAACCCGGGTTATTTGACAACCTATGGCGGTGATGGTTCTGCTCAGGCAGAGCAGTGCTGATGCTCCTCATAAAGCTGTCGCTGCTGTGAAGGTTCTAGGTGACATCACAAATCCCTATGGTTACATACACAACAAAGCTGGGTTGTGTTGTTTACACTCTGCAAGGCCTGTGGAAGTGAGTGACATCATAGCACTGTAGTTCTGAGGGTTCTAGATGGATGCAACAATCTCCTGTTGCTTCTATGAAGGCCATAATAGACGACATCACCAAACAGCTCCATAGTCACATACACAGCAAAGGAGAGATGTTGTTTACACCTAGTGATGTCAGTGGTATTGAGTGACATCACAGCACAGTGCTAAGGCTCTGGGCCTGGACACAGCAGCGGCTGCAATATCTCAACGGAGAATACGTTTATATATATGTGTGTGTGTGCGCGTATATATATATATATATATATATATATATATATATATATATTTCTCCGCCGAAATCACTTTTAAACCCATTTCCACCTTTTTTTCCCTTCTCTTCCTCTTACTTTTTTTTCACGTTTTTTTACGTTTTTCTCCTTTTCGCCTCTTTTCTGGGCGTATTATTCTTCTTTTTCTTCTTTTTTTTCGTCTAATGCATACCCCATCAGTGCAGCAATGCTTATTCAATACCGCCAGCAGATGGAGACACTGGGGGATAATTTTCTAAGGATTTATACTGATTTTTCCTGTCTGAATTTGTCGCACAGAAAGTTGCAGGCCAAATATGTGTGACATTTCTGCGACTTTAGCTTCTAGAGCATTTTTACAACATTATACATAGGTGCTGAATTGAATACATAAAAAGCGACTGTTCAGCGACAGACAAGTCGCATCGGCTGAAAGTAGGCCAGAATGTCAGTCCATGTTGGAGCAGGTTTAGATACAGTCTAAAGTATAGATCTCAAAGTCTGTGCACAGAATTTAGCAAGGGCCTCGCACCTTCTGATGCATCAGGTAGGTGCACAATAGCATAGCCTAACCCTCTGTACTTTGGTCTATATTGATGCGGGACATAGACAGCCAGCTGATGACCAATCCATTAGTGCAATGGATGGCTGGAAGCATTTGTCTTTGCCTTTGCAATACCACAGAAGCAATGCATGGTCAATGTACAGCAATGACACACCTGTGTGAACAGCCAGGAGACCCCCCCCCCCCCCCCCCCCCCATGTTATGTTACATAGTTACATAGTTAGTACGGTCGAAAAAAGACATATGTCCATCAAGTTCAACCAGGGAATTAAGGGGTAGGGGTGTGGCGCGATATTGGGGAAGGGATGAGATTTTATATTTCTTCATAAGCATTAATCTTATTTTGTCAATTAGGAACATTCAGCACCCACCCGCTATCAAGGCAGCTGCCTATCATGTCATGCCCTACCTGCACAGGTGTGCTGGCTACTCAAATGATCCAATTAAGGAGGCCATTTAGTCAGCAGCAGCAGAAGTCCTGTGCCTGGACGCTCCAACAGCGGCCAGACACAAGCAGAAGCAGAAGCAGCAGAAGCAGCAGCAGCACCACCTTTTGTTTTTTGGCTGCAGCAGCAGCAAGGCCCACAGGGCTGGCTAGCTGGCTAGCCAGCAAGCAGGTAGCAATGAAAGTAGGAATCTTTCTTTTTAACCCTGTAAGGGGGTGGTGCACTGTACCCGAAGATACTGCCATATCGGGTCAATGCATAGGGCGACGGAAGCAAGCTTCGAAATCGGCCCCCGTTCTCAAAAATCCATTTAATATATGGTCCCCAGATAGGGGACGTATCAGATATTAAACTGATAAGAACAGATAAGGTTTCAACAAAATTTTATTGAATAAATAAGAAACCATACAAAATTTAAAATGCAAAATAATAAAAGGTTCACAAAAGTTTTAAAATACAAATAATAAAACCAGTAATAAAAGGAGAAAAAATAAAAATGGCAGGATAAAACATTATACAAATGTCATAAAAACTGATTATACTGTTATTTCGTTCCATAGAGGCAGACACCACATGGATGCTGCCTCGCTGGCCCCCAACTGTTTCTTGTCTCTTAGGTAATAGATGTACATCTCACTCAGGGCCAGCTTTATACAGTTTTTAACATCAATAAAATCATGTTTAAAAAGTAAGATGTTCCTAACTTTCCAGATGGCATTTTTAAAACAATTAATAATCATCCAGCAGATCATCTGCTGTTTAAAATTGGGGCAGTTAAAAAGACCGTAAAAGACACATTCGTGACTAAAATCTTTTAGGCCGCAGGCCCACTTCAAAAGTGGGCCTACCTTCCTCCAAAGCTCCCGTGCAAAAGGGCAGTTCCAAAATATGTGCAGCACCGTTTCGTCCACTCCGCAGCCATCTCTCGGGCACTTGGCTCTCGCCACCAGTCCTCGCCTGTGCTGGAACTCACGAGTAGGGAGGCACTGGTGGACGATTGCCCAGGCAAGATCCCTGTGTACATTCGCCAGAAACTTCCCGTACACGTTCCGCCATACCTTTTTGGATCTTGCCTGTGTGAAATTGGACACTGCCAGGGTAACCTCACTCCGCCTGAGGACCTTTGATACCTTTCTCTGGTCCCCCAGTATGTCAGGCTCCAAATCTTGGAGACCTAGGAGCCTGACTGTCTTTTCCAACACCACATAATGTTTTGGGGGACACAGAAGCACCGGAGCGTTCAGAGGGATGCGCAACCATCTTTTAAAAACCATGCCCGCAGCGTACCTTAAAAAGCAGCTAAAAATGCCATCGGATTTAATAATTTTAAAACAGAAACAGAAATACTTTATGTAAAAGAAAGTAAAAAGGTTAGGAACATCTTTCCCGCCATTATCTTTACTTTTGTACATAAAATCACGCTTTAATTTCTCCATTTTTGAACCCCATAAAAAAGTAAAAACAATTCTAGTTACTTTTTTAATGTATAAAATAGATGGAGGAAATACCATGGCAATGTATAGCATAATAGGGAGTAAAACCATCTTTATTATTAAAATCTTCCCCTCCATGGTAAGGTTTCTAAGATTCCACATTAAAATCTTCTTCTCCATCTTAGCTATAGCTGAATCCCAGTTAGGGCTCCCATCATTGACCTGGTTAAAAACAATACCTAAAACTTTAATTTGATCCTGTTGCATTGTGACTCCTGGGGTGATGGATGAATCCCAGGAGCCAATATAAAAACAGTCACATTTATCTGTGTTTAGCTTAAAACCAGAGACCTCGCAGAAATAGCTGGTGTTCCTCAATGCCCCCCTCATGGATGGAGAGTCCGGGCACAGTATGGTGACATCATCCATGTACCCCAACACCTTTAGATGGGTCCCTCCTCCACCAGGTATCGGTACGCCTCTTACTACCCGGTCTTTTCTGAGGAGGGCCATCAGTGGTTCGATTGCGCAAATAAAAAGGAGTGGGGACAGGGGGCAGCCCTGTTTGACACCTGATAAAAGAGGAACACCGCTGGTTAAAAAGCCATTAACAGAGACTTGACTAAAACAGGATCGGTATAAAAGCATGATTCGGCTTAAAATCGTTTCAGGCACTGCCATCTTTTTAAGAACTAAAAACAGGTATTCATGGGAGACCCTATCAAAGGCTTTTTCAAAGTCTAAGGATAAAATTGCTACAGTTTGATTTCTATCCTTAAAATACCATAAAACATCTCTTAAAATATTTAGGGATTCAGCTATAGACCTTCCAGGTACCCCACAAACCTGATTTGGGTGAATTAATTTATGAATAAAAGGTTTAAAACGGACAGCTAATAACTTGGCTAAAACTTTATAATCGACATTTAAAAGTGTGATGGGGCGCCAATTTTTTAGCATATCCTTTTCACCCTTTTTAAAAAGTAATGATACAATCCCCCTCCTCCAGGAAGGGGGAAGTTCATTAACAATAAAAGTTTCTTTATACAATAAAACCATATCATCCTTTAAAATATCCCAAAAAGCTAAATAAAATTCGATGGGTAAACCATCTTCCCCAGGGGCCTTCCCACTAGAAAAACTTTTAAAAACAAATAAAAGTTCATCTAAGTTAAGATCACGGGATAAAACCTCCTGGTCTAAAACATCTAGCTTAAAATCAAGGGAATTAAGAACATGTTCTAAAAAGGATGGATTAAGATCTTTCTTATTAAAAAGAAGCTGGTAGAAGTTAAAAACTGCATCTAACATGCCTTTTGGAGTGGATTCACCCTCAAGGTTTTGGATGATATCCCTCCTATTCATCACTTTTTTAAAAAAGAAACGGGAACATTTCTCGCCCTCCTCCAGGTGCTGCACATGTGAGTTAAAAATGATTTGTTTCCCTTTCTTTTCTATGGCATGTTTTATTTCAGTTTTAAGGTTTAAAATATCATTTTCTACATCCATACCAGCTTCTTTCAATTTAAAAAGTACATTTAAACGCATGTTAAGAACATAAAACCACTGTTTTTCCATTTTTGCCTTCTTCTTACCTGCTTTGATAAAAAAAAATCTGATTTTAGATTTGGTGCCCTCCCACCAGTGCAGCATAGGCTCGTGGGGTTTTCTTTGTGATTGCCAGCATTGGTAGGTCCGCACAAACTCCTCTTTTATCTCAGGGTCCTCTAGGAGTGTGGTGTTTAATCTCCAGAGGCCCCTTTTTGCTTTTTGCTCCCCCTCTAGCTCCAGGCCCACCAAGAGGAGCTTATGATCAGAGAAGATATTCTGCTCGAGCGTGCATTTCAGGGGTTTAAAAGCTCTAGAGGAAAAAATAAAATCGATTCTGGAGCTCACTCTTCCATTGGACCATGTGGCGCCTGGGTCCTCCGGCAAGAGATCCTTCCAGCAATCTTTCAAATTAAAATCATCAATAAAATTTTTAAGCAGGTAAGAAGTGCGGTCTTTACGATTAATATCCCCACCCTGCCGGTGTTCCCCATCACGTATGCAGTTAAAATCACCTCCCACCAGCAGGGGGGAAGACCCAACACAAAACAGTGGTAAAATTTCAAATAGTTCTGCCCGCTCCTGTTTATCAGGAGGGGCATACACATTTAAAACACGAATTAAAAGTCCATTAAAATATAGATGAATTAAAAGAGCTCTGCCAGGCACAATCTCAGTTACTGTATGAATAGAAAAGGACTGGCCTCGGCAGAGCAGCCCAACACCCACAGAACGACAGTCATTTGCACCGGACCATATGGATGGGCCCAGCTTCCAGTCTTCTTTTAAGTCTTTATAGTCCATTTTACTAGGGATTCCACATTCTTGTAGCAGGCAAAGGTCAAAGTCACATGTCTCTAGATAAGAAAATAAAGCAGCCCTGCGATCAGGGCTCTTTAAGGACCTCACATTGAGTGAGGCAATTTTTACAGGGATAGGCATAGTTTATGGAGAGTCCGTGCTTGGAGAATCAAAGTCAATAATAAGCTGCGTACCGTCATCCCCCGCCTGCGGGGTCATCAGCTCCTTGATGTTCTGAGGGTCGGAGCTTGAGATCGATGATGCCCCGACCCTGAGCTCGCTCTCGTCCGAACTACGGCACGCCGCTTTCCTTTGAATGTCTTCCTCTTCTTCTTCTCTTTGTCTTTTAAATGTCACACTGCTGTCCATATCCTCTGTGTTGCTCTCACTCGATGTAATCTCTGGCCCCCGGCTGATGGATCTGCGTCTTCTTTCATCATTTGACGACTGGAACTGCTGCACAGGGGCCTGTGAGGCCTCTTTTCCGGAACCTTTGCCGCTACCTTGGGAAGTTTTCATCGCTTGTTCCCCAGCAAGCGTTGCTGAGGACTGTTGCTCCAACTTCCCCATCGATCGACGATGGCCAGTTTTACCCACCGGGTCCACTGCTGGCGGGGCAGCAAACCCTGGTTTGGCGCCACTTGTCTTCTTGGCCCTGTCCTGTATAGGCGGAGTAACAGGACCGGGCTCAGACCTGGCCACCTGGCTCCCCTTCCGGCGGGCTTTCACCGGGGCCTCTTCGTCCGGAGCAGGGCGACCCTGGGCCAAGCCAGTACCTGGCTTATGCTGCAATTTTGGGTCCACTTTTGCCCCCACCGAGGCCCGTCGGCTGCCACCCGCCACAGGTGAGCCCCCTTCAGAAGTTTTGGCGGGCTCTTGAGCCAGGTAGGAAGTCGATCGACGTCTTTCAATTTCCCGGGCAGTAAACTCGATCACCCGCCCGGGCTTCGTGGAATCCCCATGGCCTCCCCCTAGCACTACCACCGGTGGGCCCCCCGATGGAGCACCAGAGGTCTTGGGCCTGGACCCATCAGTACCTGCCATCTGGGGTTTGGGCATCTTAAAAAAGGACGTCTTTTGTCCTGTCCCCTCTTTGGGTGGGCCCAGCCTTGACCCACCCATCGTAGTTTTTGCTTTATGGGGACAGGAATTAAAATCGTGATTTTCCTCTCCGCAGAGGTTGCACCTTATCGTATGGCTACATCTTGAGGCTATGTAACCTTCTTGGCCACACCTATTGCAGCGAATCACACGCTCCGCGCCGCAGGTCTCCTGGGTGTGGCCAAACCTCAAGCAATTTCGGCAATACATAGGCATTTGAGGATAGAACAGGAAGCCCCGAACTCTCCCGATGGCAAAATTTGGGGGCGGATGGCAAAGACCCCCAATACCACCGGGATCCTTACGGAGCTTGACCCAGAACTTCCTCTTGCCGTTCCAGAACCGCACGGAGTTCAAGATTTTGTTTGCGAATCGCACCTCTTCGCAGTATCGCCGAAGAAAAGTGGCTATATCCTCCGTGGTCACATGAGGGCTGTGCATAGCCACCACCAACGGTATATGTTCCTCACCATAGAGGAACTGGAACGAAAGACCGTCGAGTCGATCGTCCCTCTGGTCCGCACCAGACAAGGTTGCATAGATGTTATCGCAACACGCCGTGGCCGTGAAGGTGACGGTATACAGGCCACGGCTTTCCTGGTCATTTAGACACAGGATGTCCTCCCTATTGAGGCGGAAGTAGTCAAGAAGAATCACCTCCGCAATGAAGCGGAGGTTCTTCAACTGACGATGGCTCTCCGACACCTCTATGCGGATGGTATTTCGCATCGACATTTCCCCAGAGGGGAAAGCCCAGGAGAACGGCATCTTCCACACCCAGGGACTAAGCCCCTTCCCCAATAGCAGCAGGGGCTCGGAATCCCGCTATAAAAGCGGAACCCTTACCCAAGGCAGAGGTCGGGGGTACCCTAGGTGCTTCCGAAGCTACAGGTAACGCTCAACGTACCGAAAATGCCTTCTGAGATACAAGGTCCCAGAGACAGGGGGATCGCAACCCGTTGTCCGTGGACTAAGCCCGCTCCCCAATAGCAGCAAGGGGGTGAAGTCCCTCCGTAAGGAGAGACAATCCCCCAAGGCCGAGAAGCGGGGTACCACAGACACCTTCCGACCAGACCAAATGCAGATACTACACTTGATCTTAGCCAAAAGGCCGAGAAGCGATAACCGTGAAAGGGGCGGGCCCAACAAGGTGCCCTTCATGGGCACTATCACTGCTTGCTGTCAGGGAGGCTGCCAGACAATTTTCCATGCACACTCTGGGCTGGGGGGCAGTCAACCACCAGTACACACAGCAGAACCTAAACCCATACCATTATTGCTAAGCAGCAAGACAGGGGCCCATTGCACTCCCACGGGGCCTTTTTAAATGCAATCCATAACCCGGATTTGCCAGGAACCCTTCTTACTCCTCCTACTTGCATGTGACACTGGGCTTAGGATCTGCATAGGAAACACACACACAAGCACACACCTACCTTTGTTGCCTGCAGATGCCTCCTTGGCTGTCCCCAAACGGTATCAAACCAACACCCATGGGAAGCTGTAAGCATAGAGGACATGCCTGCACCCCATTGGACTTACCTGTGTGGGTTAAACCCGGGTTATTTGACAACCTATGGCGGTGATGGTTCTGCTCAGGCAGAGCAGTGCTGATGCTCCTCATAAAGCTGTCGCTGCTGTGAAGGTTCTAGGTGACATCACAAATCCCTATGGTTACATACACAACAAAGCTGGGTTGTTGTTGTTTACACTCTGCAAGGCCTGTGGAAGTGAGTGACATCATAGCACTGTAGTTCTGAGGGTTCTAGATGGATGCAACAATCTCCTGTTGCTTCTATGAAGGCCATAATAGACGACATCACCAAACAGCTCCATAGTCACATACACAGCAAAGGAGAGATGTTGTTTACACCTAGTGATGTCAGTGGTATTGAGTGACATCACAGCACAGTGCTAAGGCTCCTGGGCCTGGACACAGCAGCGGCTGCAATATCTCAACGGAGAATACGTTTATATATATGTGTGTGTGTGCGCGTATATATATATATATATATATATATATATATATATATATATATTTCTCCGCCGAAATCACTTTTAAACCCATTTCCACCTTTTTTTCCCTTCTCTTCCTCTTACTTTTTTTTCACGTTTTTTTACGTTTTTCTCCTTTTCGCCTCTTTTCTGGGCGTATTATTCTTCTTTTTCTTCTTTTTTTTCGTCTAATGCATACCCCATCAGTGCAGCAATGCTTATTCAATACCGCCAGCAGATGGAGACACTGGGGGATAATTTTCTAAGGATTTATACTGATTTTTCCTGTCTGAATTTGTCGCACAGAAAGTTGCAGGCCAAATATGTGTGACATTTCTGCGACTTTAGCTTCTAGAGCATTTTTACAACATTATACATAGGTGCTGAATACATAAAAAGCGACTGTTCAGCGACAGACAAGTCGCATCGGCTGAAAGTAGGCCAGAATGTCAGTCCATGTTGGAGCAGGTTTAGATACAGTCTAAAGTATAGATCTCAAAGTCTGTGCACAGAATTTAGCAAGGGCCTCGCACCTTCTGATGCATCAGGTAGGTGCACAATAGCATAGCCTAACCCTCTGTACTTTGGTCTATATTGATGCGGGACATAGACAGCCAGCTGATGACCAATCCATTAGTGCAATGGATGGCTGGAAGCATTTGTCTTTGCCTTTGCAATACCACAGAAGCAATGCATGGTCAATGTACAGCAATGACACACCTGTGTGAACAGCCAGGAGACCCCCCCCCCCCCCCCCCCCATGTTATGTTACATAGTTACATAGTTAGTACGGTCGAAAAAAGACATATGTCCATCAAGTTCAACCAGGGAATTAAGGGGTAGGGGTGTGGCGCGATATTGGGGAAGGGATGAGATTTTATATTTCTTCATAAGCATTAATCTTATTTTGTCAATTAGGAACATTCAGCACCCACCCGCTATCAAGGCAGCTGCCTATCATGTCATGCCCTACCTGCACAGGTGTGCTGGCTACTCAAATGATCCAATTAAGGAGGCCATTTAGTCAGCAGCAGCAGAAGTCCTGTGCCTGGACGCTCCAACAGCGGCCAGACACAAGCAGAAGCAGAAGCAGCAGAAGCAGCAGCAGCACCACCTTTTGTTTTTTGGCTGCAGCAGCAGCAAGGCCCACAGGGCTGGCTAGCTGGCTAGCCAGCAAGCAGGTAGCAATGAAAGTAGGAATCTTTCTTTTTAACCCTGTAAGGGGGTGGTGCACTGTACCCGAAGATACTGCCATATCGGGTCAATGCATAGGGCGACGGAAGCAAGCTTCGAAATCGGCCCCCGTTCTCAAAAATCCATTTAATATATGGTGCCCAGATAGGGGACGTATCAGATATTAAACTGATAAGGACAGATACTACACTTGATCTTAGCCAAAAGGCCGAGAAGCGATAACCGTGAAAGGGGCGGGCCCAACAAGGTGCCCTTCATGGGCACTATCACTGCTTGCTGTCAGGGAGGCTGCCAGACAATTTTCCATGCACACTCTGGGCTGGGGGGCAGTCAACCACCAGTACACACAGCAGAACCTAAACCCATACCATTATTGCTAAGCAGCAAGACAGGGGCCCATTGCACTCCCACGGGGCCTTTTTAAATGCAATCCATAACCCGGATTTGCCAGGAACCCTTCTTACTCCTCCTACTTGCATGTGACACTGGGCTTAGGATCTGCATAGGAAACACACACACAAGCACACACCTACCTTTGTTGCCTGCAGATGCCTCCTTGGCTGTCCCCAAACGGTATCAAACCAACACCCACGGGAAGCTGTAAGCATAGAGGACATGCCTGCACCCCATTGGACTTACCTGTGTGGGTTAAACCCGGGTTATTTGACAACCTATGGCGGTGATGGTTCTGCTCAGGCAGAGCAGTGCTGATGCTCCTCATAAAGCTGTCGCTGCTGTGAAGGTTCTAGGTGACATCACAAATCCCTATGGTTACATACACAACAAAGCTGGGTTGTTGTTGTTTACACTCTGCAAGGCCTGTGGAAGTGAGTGACATCATAGCACTGTAGTTCTGAGGGTTCTAGATGGATGCAACAATCTCCTGTTGCTTCTATGAAGGCCATAATAGACGACATCACCAAACAGCTCCATAGTCACATACACAGCAAAGGAGAGATGTTGTTTACACCTAGTGATGTCAGTGGTATTGAGTGACATCACAGCACAGTGCTAAGGCTCCTGGGCCTGGACACAGCAGCGGCTGCAATATCTCAACGGAGAATACGTTTATATATATGTGTGTGTGTGCGCGTATATATATATATATATATATATATATATATATATATATATATTTCTCCGCCGAAATCACTTTTAAACCCATTTCCACCTTTTTTTCCCTTCTCTTCCTCTTACTTTTTTTTCACGTTTTTTTACGTTTTTCTCCTTTTCGCCTCTTTTCTGGGCGTATTATTCTTCTTTTTCTTCTTTTTTTTCGTCTAATGCATACCCCATCAGTGCAGCAATGCTTATTCAATACCGCCAGCAGATGGAGACACTGGGGGATAATTTTCTAAGGATTTATACTGATTTTTCCTGTCTGAATTTGTCGCACAGAAAGTTGCAGGCCAAATATGTGTGACATTTCTGCGACTTTAGCTTCTAGAGCATTTTTACAACATTATACATAGGTGCTGAATACATAAAAAGCGACTGTTCAGCGACAGACAAGTCGCATCGGCTGAAAGTAGGCCAGAATGTCAGTCCATGTTGGAGCAGGTTTAGATACAGTCTAAAGTATAGATCTCAAAGTCTGTGCACAGAATTTAGCAAGGGCCTCGCACCTTCTGATGCATCAGGTAGGTGCACAATAGCATAGCCTAACCCTCTGTACTTTGGTCTATATTGATGCGGGACATAGACAGCCAGCTGATGACCAATCCATTAGTGCAATGGATGGCTGGAAGCATTTGTCTTTGCCTTTGCAATACCACAGAAGCAATGCATGGTCAATGTACAGCAATGACACACCTGTGTGAACAGCCAGGAGACCCCCCCCCCCCCATGTTATGTTACATAGTTACATAGTTAGCACGGTCGAAAAAAGACATATGTCCATCAAGTTCAACCAGGGAATTAAGGGGTAGGGGTGTGGCGCGATATTGGGGAAGGGATGAGATTTTATATTTCTTCATAAGCATTAATCTTATTTTGTCAATTAGGAACATTCAGCACCCACCCGCTATCAAGGCAGCTGCCTATCATGTCATGCCCTACCTGCACAGGTGTGCTGGCTACTCAAATGATCCAATTAAGGAGGCCATTTAGTCAGCAGCAGCAGAAGTCCTGTGCCTGGACGCTCCAACAGCGGCCAGACACAAGCAGAAGCAGAAGCAGCAGAAGCAGCAGCAGCACCACCTTTTGTTTTTTGGCTGCAGCAGCAGCAAGGCCCACAGGGCTGGCTAGCTGGCTAGCCAGCAAGCAGGTAGCAATGAAAGTAGGAATCTTTCTTTTTAACCCTGTAAGGGGGTGGTGCACTGTACCCGAAGATACTGCCATATCGGGTCAATGCATAGGGCGACGGAAGCAAGCTTCGAAATCGGCCCCCGTTCTCAAAAATCCATTTAATATATGGTCCCCAGATAGGGGACGTATCAGATATTAAACTGATAAGAACAGATACTACACTTGATCTTAGCCAAAAGGCCGAGAAGCGATAACCGTGAAAGGGGCGGGCCCAACAAGGTGCCCTTCATGGGCACTATCACTGCTTGCTGTCAGGGAGGCTGCCAGACAATTTTCCATGCACACTCTGGGCTGGGGGGCAGTCAACCACCAGTACACACAGCAGAACCTAAACCCATACCATTATTGCTAAGCAGCAAGACAGGGGCCCATTGCACTCCCACGGGGCCTTTTTAAATGCAATCCATAACCCGGATTTGCCAGGAACCCTTCTTACTCCTCCTACTTGCATGTGACACTGGGCTTAGGATCTGCATAGGAAACACACACACAAGCACACACCTACCTTTGTTGCCTGCAGATGCCTCCTTGGCTGTCCCCAAACGGTATCAAACCAACACCCACGGGAAGCTGTAAGCATAGAGGACATGCCTGCACCCCATTGGACTTACCTGTGTGGGTTAAACCCGGGTTATTTGACAACCTATGGCGGTGATGGTTCTGCTCAGGCAGAGCAGTGCTGATGCTCCTCATAAAGCTGTCGCTGCTGTGAAGGTTCTAGGTGACATCACAAATCCCTATGGTTACATACACAACAAAGCTGGGTTGTTGTTGTTTACACTCTGCAAGGCCTGTGGAAGTGAGTGACATCATAGCACTGTAGTTCTGAGGGTTCTAGATGGATGCAACAATCTCCTGTTGCTTCTATGAAGGCCATAATAGACGACATCACCAAACAGCTCCATAGTCACATACACAGCAAAGGAGAGATGTTGTTTACACCTAGTGATGTCAGTGGTATTGAGTGACATCACAGCACAGTGCTAAGGCTCCTGGGCCTGGACACAGCAGCGGCTGCAATATCTCAACGGAGAATACGTTTATATATATGTGTGTGTGTGCGCGTATATATATATATATATATATATATATATATATATATATATATATATTTCTCCGCCGAAATCACTTTTAAACCCATTTCCACCTTTTTTTCCCTTCTCTTCCTCTTACTTTTTTTTCACGTTTTTTTACGTTTTTCTCCTTTTCGCCTCTTTTCTGGGCGTATTATTCTTCTTTTTCTTCTTTTTTTTCGTCTAATGCATACCCCATCAGTGCAGCAATGCTTATTCAATACCGCCAGCAGATGGAGACACTGGGGGATAATTTTCTAAGGATTTATACTGATTTTTCCTGTCTGAATTTGTCGCACAGAAAGTTGCAGGCCAAATATGTGTGACATTTCTGCGACTTTAGCTTCTAGAGCATTTTTACAACATTATACATAGGTGCTGAATACATAAAAAGCGACTGTTCAGCGACAGACAAGTCGCATCGGCTGAAAGTAGGCCAGAATGTCAGTCCATGTTGGAGCAGGTTTAGATACAGTCTAAAGTATAGATCTCAAAGTCTGTGCACAGAATTTAGCAAGGGCCTCGCACCTTCTGATGCATCAGGTAGGTGCACAATAGCATAGCCTAACCCTCTGTACTTTGGTCTATATTGATGCGGGACATAGACAGCCAGCTGATGACCAATCCATTAGTGCAATGGATGGCTGGAAGCATTTGTCTTTGCCTTTGCAATACCACAGAAGCAATGCATGGTCAATGTACAGCAATGACACACCTGTGTGAACAGCCAGGAGACCCCCCCCCCCCCCCATGTTATGTTACATAGTTACATAGTTAGTACGGTCGAAAAAAGACATATGTCCATCAAGTTCAACCAGGGAATTAAGGGGTAGGGGTGTGGCGCGATATTGGGGAAGGGATGAGATTTTATATTTCTTCATAAGCATTAATCTTATTTTGTCAATTAGGAACATTCAGCACCCACCCGCTATCAAGGCAGCTGCCTATCATGTCATGCCCTACCTGCACAGGTGTGCTGGCTACTCAAATGATCCAATTAAGGAGGCCATTTAGTCAGCAGCAGCAGAAGTCCTGTGCCTGGACGCTCCAACAGCGGCCAGACACAAGCAGAAGCAGAAGCAGCAGAAGCAGCAGCAGCACCACCTTTTGTTTTTTGGCTGCAGCAGCAGCAAGGCCCACAGGGCTGGCTAGCTGGCTAGCCAGCAAGCAGGTAGCAATGAAAGTAGGAATCTTTCTTTTTAACCCTGTAAGGGGGTGGTGCACTGTACCCGAAGATACTGCCATATCGGGTCAATGCATAGGGCGACGGAAGCAAGCTTCGAAATCGGCCCCCGTTCTCAAAAATCCATTTAATATATGGTCCCCAGATAGGGGACGTATCAGATATTAAACTGATAAGAACAGATACTACACTTGATCTTAGCCAAAAGGCCGAGAAGCGATAACCGTGAAAGGGGCGGGCCCAACAAGGTGCCCTTCATGGGCACTATCACTGCTTGCTGTCAGGGAGGCTGCCAGACAATTTTCCATGCACACTCTGGGCTGGGGGGCAGTCAACCACCAGTACACACAGCAGAACCTAAACCCATACCATTATTGCTAAGCAGCAAGACAGGGGCCCATTGCACTCCCACGGGGCCTTTTTTTTTTTTTTTAAACTTTATTTATAAATTTTCATATAACAAGAACAACAGTAAGGTCCTCAATATATAATGTATAAAACAAGGAATGAGAGACCACCAATACAATCATAATCATAATACACATATCATAATACACATATCAGAGTGAGATACATCGTGCATATACGATTAGCTAATCTACGACCCTAATTGAGGTCGAACAACTGTCCGTCCACTGGGACAGAGTAGCTATATGGCTATTAGAAGCCCCACACCTCTTCGCTATCAATCCCTCCAACACGAGGTTACTATGCACCTCCGCCAGAATGGCAGGAAGACCCGGCACCTCAGTCGACTTCCACCTCCGAGCAATGTGAGCCCTCACAACTATCAGAATATGATATAAAATGGTCATATAATGCGGGGGAACTTGTTCTAGGGACAGGAATAGTAGTGCACTCTCTGGGCCCCATGAGAAGGGGCAGTCCACTAGGTTGTCCAATAACTTCTTAATTTCGGTCCAAAGAGGTGCAATTAACGGGCAAGTCCACCACACGTGTAGCAAGGTACCACTTTCCCGGTTACATCTCCAACACACTGGGGAGGTGGTAGGGTATATTTTAGCCAGACGAACCGGCGTGTAGTACCATCGGTATAGGAGCTTCCTAGAAGCTTCGAAATGATTAACACATTTAGAATATTTTTTGTGCATGTCAAAGACACAGCTCCACTGCTCAGCCGTGAATCTGCGCGCCAGGTCCTCCTCCCATCTGGACTTAAACGTACTGTCCATTTCCCCCTCCTCCTCAGTCAAAGCTACATAAGCAAGGGAGATACCCCTAGTAAAGGAGTCCCTGCACAGGAAATGATGTTCATACGCAGTGCGAGGCCGAGAGCTATCCCAAGGGAGAGACCTCAAAAAATGTCTAAGCCTCAAATATTTGTAAAAGTCTTTCTGTGATATAGAGAACATGCGTACAATATCAGTGAAAGGCATCAACCCATTAGCATCGCTAATCAATGCCACAGTGAGGATGCCCGCATCTATCCAGGGCTTAAAATCTATATCTAGAATATAGTCTCCTATAGCAGCTAAAGGGATATCCTTCACTCTAGGTGGACAAAGACTTTTAATTCGCGCCACCTTACTCCACAACCTGATAGCAGCCGCAATAGTAGAGAAAGGAGAAGAGGGAGCAAAGGTAGGGTTAAAGCGCAATGCCCAGAGAAAGTTATTAAAATTAGAAACATTGAGGACAGCAGCTTCAATATCTACCCACAGGGGGGGAGCGTCCTGCCACCACCATTTTTTAAGCTGATCGAGTAGAACAGCGTGATAGTACATTTTAAGGTTCGGCACCCCCATACCCCCCTCATGCACAGGGCGATACAATATATTCGCACCAACCCTAGGATGCTTACCATCCCAAATAAATCGTAAGAGCATTCTCTGTAGTTGTGAGAGGAAGAAGGCGGGCACTATCATCGGCAGGCATCTAAAAAAATATAAAATTTTAGGGAGCAGCATCATCTTAGCAGTGGCAACACGTCCCGCCCATGAGACAGGAAGCCTGGAGAAGTGATCAATTTCTTTGGTAAGCAGGGACCGCATAACAGCAAAATTAGAAGCAATTGTCTTATCAGGCAACGCAGTAAGGACTATGCCTAGGTAAGGAATCTGGTCAGTGACCCATTGAAAGGGATATTTAGCTTGTAGTACTCGCTGTTGCTCAGTGGGTATCTGCAATGGTAAGATACACGACTTTGTGGGGTTAATCTTATAAAAGCTAACTCGACTAAAGGCATCAATAATGTCCATAACTGGGCCTAAAGAACTCAGGGGGTTGGAGAGACTAATGATAACATCGTCGGCAAACAAGCCAATCCTGTGGTCTACTTTACCTATTTGAATGCCCGCAATGTCTGGGGAGTCCCTGATGGATTGAGCAAGCGGCTCCATAACTAAGGTAAATATAAGGGGGGACAGTGGGCACCCCTGTCTAGTCCCATTGCTAAGTGAGAAACTATTAGAAAGGGTACCCATCGTGTAAATTCTAGCAGATGGGAGCGTATATAGTGCCATAATGGCGGATTCCAAAGAGTGGGGAAAACCAAACTTACGCAGCACACTTCGCAAATATCCCCAGTGCACTCGATCGAACGCCTTCTCCGCATCAAGGGATAGCAAGAGAGAAGGCGTCCGATCGGAATGCGCTTTTGTGATGATGTCGAGAAAGCGTCTCGTACCATCCACCGTTTGACGACCCTTGACGAAGCCAACCTGGTCCCTGTGAATTAGGTCCGGCAAAACCCTATTCAACCTGGCAGCAAGAGCCAGGGCATACAATTTAATATCACTATTTAGGAGAGAGATTGGTCTGTAATTTAGGGTAGAGTCCAGTGGCTTACCAGGTTTAGGTATGGTAATGACCAGAGCATCCAACATCTCCTTAGGGGGCACACCGTTCTCCTTAATACGGTTAAAGGCTCTGGTCAAAAAGGGAGCTACGGAAGGGCCAAATCGCTTATAAAATTCATTTGTAATACCATCAGGGCCAGGTGACTTCGAGGGCTTGAGGGAACGCACACATTCAAGAATTTCTTCTGTGGAGAAGGGAGAGCAAAGATCAGATGCTTGGTCCGCGGACAGAGAGGGGAGGGACATAGAGGACAGAAAAGAAGAGATAACTGCTTCATCAGGCTGTGGAGTAGCAATGTCATGTTGAAGATTGTACAATTTACTATAAAAATCTGCAAAACAATTGGCTATACTTTGAGGGTCAGTAACTATAGAACCATCAGATTTAGTAAGGAAGGGGATTCTCTCCTTATCCTGACGTTTTTTAAGTTGTTTAGCCAGTATAGAGCCAGATCTATTACCCTGCCAATACCATGTCATTTTGAGCCTTCTCAGTGCCATCTCATAGCTGTGTAAAGAGAGGGAGTGTAGGGTAGCACTAACCTGAGAAATTTCTCCTATTAGTGATGGAGAGCACGAGGTCTTATTGCGCCTATGTAATTCCGCAAGGCGCTGTTGGAGTTCTAGAGTTTTGGTCTGGCGGAGCTTCCTGTCATAGGCTGTTTGACTAATAAAGTGACCCCTAATTGTAGCCTTAAACGCACACCAAAGCATGGGGTCTGTGACATCACCAGTATCATTAATGCGGAAGTAGGCATCAACCGCCAACTTGGTCGCTTCAGAGTATTCAGGATTATGGAGTATTAGTGGGTTAAGTCTCCAAATATAGGTCGGGCGGGTGCTATGCGATTCTTTAATGGTTACGCTTATGGGGGAATGGTCCGACCATTCTATGGGCATAATTCGGGCCTCTGAAACCAATGATAGGAGAGAGTGGGAGGTAAGGGCGTAATCTATTCTGGTGTATATCTTATGCACATGAGAAAAGAAGGTGAAGTCCCTTTCCGTGGGGTGGGATATACGCCAAACATCATATAGGTCATTTTGGGACACACTAGTGAAGAAACCTGTGGGTTCTTTTTTCAAACTGGGCGAAGTAGAATCTACACTAGGCCACATGGTCATATTAAAATCTCCTAGCAGTAGGCAGTGTCCCTTTCTCAAGGACTCCAATTTACGCAAGAATGCCCTGAGGAAGGTACACTGTTTCGCATTAGGCGCATATAAGGAGCCTAAGGTATATTGAACATTGTTTAGTAAGCACACAATAATTATAAAACGACCTCTATCATCTATCACAGAGTGCTGGACAGTAACCGTCAGGGTGTTCTTAAATGCAATCGCCACTCCTCCTTTTTTGTGAACAGCATGCGCTTGATAGATATGTGGATATCTCTTATTTTGGAGTCTATGGGCATCTAGGGCTAATAAATGGGATTCTTGTATACAGAGGACATCGGCCGCTAGGCGTCTAGCCTCCTTCCACACCAGAGACCTTTTATACGGTGAGTTAAGACCCCGCACATTCATAGACACAACCTTAATAACCATAGTTAAAGTATACATCAACGCAAAGCAGAACCATTAGCACAGTAAACTGAAAAGGAGCAGGTACTCCCGTCGAAGAGGATACATCTACACTTAGCAGCTCGCAAGAGGAGCCTCTCATATCCATTATCAGAGAAAGTGAGTGATGGAGGACCAACGGGACAGAAAACAAGTAAACAGAACGAACAACAAAGAACAAATAAATTGAGCAAGCAGTAGTAAAGACCATGTGGTAGGTCTTAATGGGGGTAGGTAAGTACATTCGACTGCAGTTAGGCCGAATGTTTAAACATTCAGGAAAAGTATCCAGAGCACTAAGAGGATAAGTAACCCAAAAGATGGGGAAGGATACCCCAGTCGCAAGCCAGTGAGACAAGTCGGACAGGCCTGTCTAAAGGCAGAGGAACAGTTCATGTCTTGATTTTTTTCTTGCGGTGGGAGACAACCTTCCATTCCTCAGCTATCTTTGCAGCATGTGGTATGTCCAGGGACCTCTGAGCAGTCAGATCAACAGGCAAGTTCCATTCCGCACACAGTTGCAAAAGGGTCTCCGGGGAAGAGACCACATGTTTGGACCCCTTATTGGTGATAATCAATTTCACAGGGAATCCCCATTTATAAGGGATCCCTTTTTCTCTGAGAGCTTTAGTCCCTGTACTGAACTCACGTCTCCTGGCTAGAGTGGCAGCAGAGAGATCCGTGAAAAGTTGGAGTCCCGAATACCCATCTGGTAGGGAGGGTGAGGAGCGCGCCACCAACATCAATTGCTCCTTAATATGGTAAAAGTGAAGGCGCAGAATCACATCCCTTGGTGTAGCAGCAGGTAGGGTTTTGGGCTTAGGAAGCCTGTGGACTCTGTCCATTAGCAGATCTAGGGTGGAAGCCTGAGGCAGCAACAATGCAAAATAATCCGTTAGGAAGGTGTTGAGGTCCTCCGTTTTCACAGACTCCGGCACCCCTCTCACCCTTAAATTGTTTCGGCGAGACCTGTCCTCCATATCAGCTATCTTAAGTTGAAGAGCGGCAACCTCATCCTCCAGGCCATTAGCTAAGTCCACTACTTCATTATGAGAAGAGGTGAGTTCCGCCATCTTGTTCTCAATGTGCGATGTGCGGTGTCCAAGAGAGGAGATCTCATGCTGTATATTGGACACGGCTGCCTTAATGTCTCCCTGAATGGAGGTATGTAACTCAGCGAGAAGCCCCCTCATAATAGGTTCAGTTAGGGGCGCCGACGGAGAGCTCCCATCAGGGCCTCCTGGGCCTCTAGTATGCAGGGTCCCCGCTCCCAGTGGCTTGGAGGAGATCGGGGAAAACGGTACCTGCGGGTCCTGCTGCACCGAAGGCGACCAGCCTGTCAGGAGAATCGGAGGAGTTGAAGGAGAAGCCTCCAGGGCGCAGCCCGTCTGAGAGGATGAAGACGCTGGTGAGGCACTTCCAGTAGCCGGAGACGCTGACCCGCACTGAGCCGCGCCATCTTGTGAGGCCTCTGCAGCAGGAAAGAACGCCGTGAGCTTCAGTGGGCTCTTTTTCCCTCGCCTCCGGGTCATCATCAGGTGCCCCGATAGTTCAGGTACCGGTGGGCACAATTGCCGTAGCGATATGCTCAGGATCAATGCTGTGTAGCCGCTATTAGGCCTGGGCTGCAGCGGAGCACAAGGTTTATGCGACCGCCGCCATGCACTGCAGGACACGCCCCCCAGAAGGGCATTCTACGTATCAGATATTAAACTGATAAGAACAGATACTACACTTGATCTTAGCCAAAAGGCCGAGAAGCGATAACCATGAAAGGGGCGGGCCCAACAAGGTGCCCTTCATGGGCACTATCACTGCTTGCTGTCAGGGAGGCTGCCAGACAATTTTCCATGCACACTCTGGGCTGGGGGGCAGTCAACCACCAGTACACACAGCAGAACCTAAACCCATACCATTATTGCTAAGCAGCAAGACAGGGGCCCATTGCACTCCCACGGGGCCTTTTTAAATGCAATCCATAACCCAGATTTGCCAGGAACCCTTCTTACTCCTCCTACTTGCATGTGACACTGGGCTTAGGATCTGCATAGGAAACACACACACAAGCACACACCTACCTTTGTTGCCTGCAGATGCCTCCTTGGCTGTCCCCAAACGGTATCAAACCAACACCCACGGGAAGCTGTAAGCATAGAGGACATGCCTGCACCCCATTGGACTTACCTGTGTGGGTTAAACCCGGGTTATTTGACAACCTATGGCGGTGATGGTTCTGCTCAGGCAGAGCAGTGCTGATGCTCCTCATAAAGCTGTCGCTGCTGTGAAGGTTCTAGGTGACATCACAAATCCCTATGGTTACATACACAACAAAGCTGGGTTGTTGTTGTTTACACTCTGCAAGGCCTGTGGAAGTGAGTGACATCATAGCACTGTAGTTCTGAGGGTTCTAGATGGATGCAACAATCTCCTGTTGCTTCTATGAAGGCCATAATAGACGACATCACCAAACAGCTCCATAGTCACATACACAGCAAAGGAGAGATGTTGTTTACACCTAGTGATGTCAGTGGTATTGAGTGACATCACAGCACAGTGCTAAGGCTCCTGGGCCTGGACACAGCAGCGGCTGCAATATCTCAACGGAGAATACGTTTATATATATATGTGTGTGTGTGCGCGTATATATATATATATATATATAGATATATATATATATATATATATATATATATATTTCTCCGCCGAAATCACTTTTAAACCCATTTCCACCTTTTTTTCCCTTCTCTTCCTCTTACTTTTTTTTCACGTTTTTTAACGTTTTTCTCCTTTTCGCCTCTTTTCTGGGCGTATTATTCTTCTTTTTCTTCTTTTTTTTCGTCTAATGCATACCCCATCAGTGCAGCAATGCTTATTCAATACCGCCAGCAGATGGAGACACTGGGGGATAATTTTCTAAGGATTTATACTGATTTTTCCTGTCTGAATTTGTCGCACAGAAAGTTGCAGGCCAAATATGTGTGACATTTCTGCGACTTTAGCTTCTAGAGCATTTTTACAACATTATACATAGGTGCTGAATACATAAAAAGCGACTGTTCAGCGACAGACAAGTCGCATCGGCTGAAAGTAGGCCAGAATGTCAGTCCATGTTGGAGCAGGTTTAGATACAGTCTAAAGTATAGATCTCAAAGTCTGTGCACAGAATTTAGCAAGGGCCTCGCACCTTCTGATGCATCAGGTAGGTGCACAATAGCATAGCCTAACCCTCTGTACTTTGGTCTATATTGATGCGGGACATAGACAGCCAGCTGATGACCAATCCATTAGTGCAATGGATGGCTGGAAGCATTTGTCTTTGCCTTTGCAATACCACAGAAGCAATGCATGGTCAATGTACAGCAATGACACACCTGTGTGAACAGCCAGGAGACCCCCCCCCCCCCATGTTATGTTACATAGTTACATAGTTAGTACGGTCGAAAAAAGACATATGTCCATCAAGTTCAACCAGGGAATTAAGGGGTAGGGGTGTGGCGCGATATTGGGGAAGGGATGAGATTTTATATTTCTTCATAAGCATTAATCTTATTTTGTCAATTAGGAACATTCAGCACCCACCCGCTATCAAGGCAGCTGCCTATCATGTCATGCCCTACCTGCACAGGTGTGCTGGCTACTCAAATGATCCAATTAAGGAGGCCATTTAGTCAGCAGCAGCAGAAGTCCTGTGCCTGGACGCTCCAACAGCGGCCAGACACAAGCAGAAGCAGAAGCAGCAGAAGCAGCAGCAGCACCACCTTTTGTTTTTTGGCTGCAGCAGCAGCAAGGCCCACAGGGCTGGCTAGCTGGCTAGCCAGCAAGCAGGTAGCAATGAAAGTAGGAATCTTTCTTTTTAACCCTGTAAGGGGGTGGTGCACTGTACCCGAAGATACTGCCATATCGGGTCAATGCATAGGGCGACGGAAGCAAGCTTCGAAATCGGCCCCCGTTCTCAAAAATCCATTTAATATATGGTCCCCAGATAGGGGACGTATCAGATATTAAACTGATAAGAACAGATACTACACTTGATCTTAGCCAAAAGGCCGAGAAGCGATAACCGTGAAAGGGGCGGGCCCAACAAGGTGCCCTTCATGGGCACTATCACTGCTTGCTGTCAGGGAGGCTGCCAGACAATTTTCCATGCACACTCTGGGCTGGGGGGCAGTCAACCACCAGTACACACAGCAGAACCTAAACCCATACCATTATTGCTAAGCAGCAAGACAGGGGCCCATTGCACTCCCACGGGGCCTTTTTAAATGCAATCCATAACCCGGATTTGCCAGGAACCCTTCTTACTCCTCCTACTTGCATGTGACACTGGGCTTAGGATCTGCATAGGAAACACACACACAAGCACACACCTACCTTTGTTGCCTGCAGATGCCTCCTTGGCTGTCCCCAAACGGTATCAAACCAACACCCACGGGAAGCTGTAAGCATAGAGGACATGCCTGCACCCCATTGGACTTACCTGTGTGGGTTAAACCCGGGTTATTTGACAACCTATGGCGGTGATGGTTCTGCTCAGGCAGAGCAGTGCTGATGCTCCTCATAAAGCTGTCGCTGCTGTGAAGGTTCTAGGTGACATCACAAATCCCTATGGTTACATACACAACAAAGCTGGGTTGTTGTTGTTTACACTCTGCAAGGCCTGTGGAAGTGAGTGACATCATAGCACTGTAGTTCTGAGGGTTCTAGATGGATGCAACAATCTCCTGTTGCTTCTATGAAGGCCATAATAGACGACATCACCAAACAGCTCCATAGTCACATACACAGCAAAGGAGAGATGTTGTTTACACCTAGTGATGTCAGTGGTATTGAGTGACATCACAGCACAGTGCTAAGGCTCCTGGGCCTGGACACAGCTGCGGCTGCAATATCTCAACGGAGAATACGTTTATATATATGTGTGTGTGTGCGCGTATATATATATATATATATATATATATATATATATATATATATATATTTCTCCGCCGAAATCACTTTTAAACCCATTTCCACCTTTTTTCCCTTCTCTTCCTCTTACTTTTTTTTCACGTTTTTTTACGTTTTTCTCCTTTTCGCCTCTTTTCTGGGCGTATTATTCTTCTTTTTCTTCTTTTTTTTCGTCTAATGCATACCCCATCAGTGCAGCAATGCTTATTCAATACCGCCAGCAGATGGAGACACTGGGGGATAATTTTCTAAGGATTTATACTGATTTTTCCTGTCTGAATTTGTCGCACAGAAAGTTGCAGGCCAAATATGTGTGACATTTCTGCGACTTTAGCTTCTAGAGCATTTTTACAACATTATACATAGGTGCTGAATACATAAAAAGCGACTGTTCAGCGACAGACAAGTCGCATCGGCTGAAAGTAGGCCAGAATGTCAGTCCATGTTGGAGCAGGTTTAGATACAGTCTAAAGTATAGATCTCAAAGTCTGTGCACAGAATTTAGCAAGGGCCTCGCACCTTCTGATGCATCAGGTAGGTGCACAATAGCATAGCCTAACCCTCTGTACTTTGGTCTATATTGATGCGGGACATAGACAGCCAGCTGATGACCAATCCATTAGTGCAATGGATGGCTGGAAGCATTTGTCTTTGCCTTTGCAATACCACAGAAGCAATGCATGGTCAATGTACAGCAATGACACACCTGTGTGAACAGCCAGGAGACCCCCCCCCCCCCCCCCATGTTATGTTACATAGTTACATAGTTAGTACGGTCGAAAAAAGACATATGTCCATCAAGTTCAACCAGGGAATTAAGGGGTAGGGGTGTGGCGCGATATTGGGGAAGGGATGAGATTTTATATTTCTTCATAAGCATTAATCTTATTTTGTCAATTAGGAACATTCAGCACCCACCCGCTATCAAGGCAGCTGCCTATCATGTCATGCCCTACCTGCACAGGTGTGCTGGCTACTCAAATGATCCAATTAAGGAGGCCATTTAGTCAGCAGCAGCAGAAGTCCTGTGCCTGGACGCTCCAACAGCGGCCAGACACAAGCAGAAGCAGAAGCAGCAGAAGCAGCAGCAGCACCACCTTTTGTTTTTTGGCTGCAGCAGCAGCAAGGCCCACAGGGCTGGCTAGCTGGCTAGCCAGCAAGCAGGTAGCAATGAAAGTAGGAATCTTTCTTTTTAACCCTGTAAGGGGGTGGTGCACTGTACCCGAAGATACTGCCATATCGGGTCAATGCATAGGGCGACGGAAGCAAGCTTCGAAATCGGCCCCCGTTCTCAAAAATCCATTTAATATATGGTCCCCAGATAGGGGACGTATCAGATATTAAACTGATAAGAACAGATACTACACTTGATCTTAGCCAAAAGGCCGAGAAGCGATAACCGTGAAAGGGGCGGGCCCAACAAGGTGCCCTTCATGGGCACTATCACTGCTTGCTGTCAGGGAGGCTGCCAGACAATTTTCCATGCACACTCTGGGCTGGGGGGCAGTCAACCACCAGTACACACAGCAGAACCTAAACCCATACCATTATTGCTAAGCAGCAAGACAGGGGCCCATTGCACTCCCACGGGGCCTTTTTAAATGCAATCCATAACCCGGATTTGCCAGGAACCCTTCTTACTCCTCCTACTTGCATGTGACACTGGGCTTAGGATCTGCATAGGAAACACACACACAAGCACACACCTACCTTTGTTGCCTGCAGATGCCTCCTTGGCTGTCCCCAAACGGTATCAAACCAACACCCACGGGAAGCTGTAAGCATAGAGGACATGCCTGCACCCCATTGGACTTACCTGTGTGGGTTAAACCCGGGTTATTTGACAACCTATGGCGGTGATGGTTCTGCTCAGGCAGAGCAGTGCTGATGCTCCTCATAAAGCTGTCGCTGCTGTGAAGGTTCTAGGTGACATCACAAATCCCTATGGTTACATACACAACAAAGCTGGGTTGTTGTTGTTTACACTCTGCAAGGCCTGTGGAAGTGAGTGACATCATAGCACTGTAGTTCTGAGGGTTCTAGATGGATGCAACAATCTCCTGTTGCTTCTATGAAGGCCATAATAGACGACATCACCAAACAGCTCCATAGTCACATACACAGCAAAGGAGAGATGTTGTTTACACCTAGTGATGTCAGTGGTATTGAGTGACATCACAGCACAGTGCTAAGGCTCCTGGGCCTGGACACAGCAGCGGCTGCAATATCTCAACGGAGAATACGTTTATATATATGTGTGTGTGTGCGCGTATATATATATATATATATATATATATATATATATATATATATCTCCGCCGAAATCACTTTTAAACCCATTTCCACCTTTTTTTCCCTTCTCTTCCTCTTACTTTTTTTTCACGTTTTTTTACGTTTTTCTCCTTTTCGCCTCTTTTCTGGGCGTATTATTCTTCTTTTTCTTCTTTTTTTTCGTCTAATGCATACCCCATCAGTGCAGCAATGCTTATTCAATACCGCCAGCAGATGGAGACACTGGGGGATAATTTTCTAAGGATTTATACTGATTTTTCCTGTCTGAATTTGTCGCACAGAAAGTTGCAGGCCAAATATGTGTGACATTTCTGCGACTTTAGCTTCTAGAGCATTTTTACAACATTATACATAGGTGCTGAATACATAAAAAGCGACTGTTCAGCGACAGACAAGTCGCATCGGCTGAAAGTAGGCCAGAATGTCAGTCCATGTTGGAGCAGGTTTAGATACAGTCTAAAGCATAGATCTCAAAGTCTGTGCACAGAATTTAGCAAGGGCCTCGCACCTTCTGATGCATCAGGTAGGTGCACAATAGCATAGCCTAACCCTCTGTACTTTGGTCTATATTGATGCGGGACATAGACAGCCAGCTGATGACCAATCCATTAGTGCAATGGATGGCTGGAAGCATTTGTCTTTGCCTTTGCAATACCACAGAAGCAATGCATGGTCAATGTACAGCAATGACACACCTGTGTGAACAGCCAGGAGACCCCCCCCCCCATGTTATGTTACATAGTTACATAGTTAGTACGGTCGAAAAAAGACATATGTCCATCAAGTTCAACCAGGGAATTAAGGGGTAGGGGTGTGGCGCGATATTGGGGAAGGGATGAGATTTTATATTTCTTCATAAGCATTAATCTTATTTTGTCAATTAGGAACATTCAGCACCCACCCGCTATCAAGGCAGCTGCCTATCATGTCATGCCCTACCTGCACAGGTGTGCTGGCTACTCAAATGATCCAATTAAGGAGGCCATTTAGTCAGCAGCAGCAGAAGTCCTGTGCCTGGACGCTCCAACAGCGGCCAGACACAAGCAGAAGCAGAAGCAGCAGAAGCAGCAGCAGCACCACCTTTTGTTTTTTGGCTGCAGCAGCAGCAAGGCCCACAGGGCTGGCTAGCTGGCTAGCCAGCAAGCAGGTAGCAATGAAAGTAGGAATCTTTCTTTTTAACCCTGTAAGGGGGTGGTGCGCTGTACCCGAAGATACTGCCATATCGGGTCAATGCATAGGGCGACGGAAGCAAGCTTCGAAATCGGCCCCCGTTCTCAAAAATCCATTTAATAAATGGTCCCCAGATAGGGGACGTATCAGATATTAAACTGATAAGAACAGATACTACACTTGATCTTAGCCAAAAGGCCGAGAAGCGATAACCGTGAAAGGGGCGGGCCCAACAAGGTGCCCTTCATGGGCACTATCACTGCTTGCTGTCAGGGAGGCTGCCAGACAATTTTCCATGCACACTCTGGGCTGGGGGGCAGTCAACCACTAGTACACACAGCAGAACCTAAACCCATACCATTATTGCTAAGCAGCAAGACAGGGGCCCATTGCACTCCCACGGGGCCTTTTTAAATGCAATCCATAACCCGGATTTGCCAGGAACCCTTCTTACTCCTCCTACTTGCATGTGACACTGGGCTTAGGATCTGCATAGGAAACACACACACAAGCACACACCTACCTTTGTTGCCTGCAGATGCCTCCTTGGCTGTCCCCAAACGGTATCAAACCAACACCCACGGGAAGCTGTAAGCATAGAGGACATGCCTGCACCCCATTGGACTTACCTGTGTGGGTTAAACCCGGGTTATTTGACAACCTATGGCGGTGATGGTTCTGCTCAGGCAGAGCAGTGCTGATGCTCCTCATAAAGCTGTCGCTGCTGTGAAGGTTCTAGGTGACATCACAAATCCCTATGGTTACATACACAACAAAGCTGGGTTGTTGTTGTTTACACTCTGCAAGGCCTGTGGAAGTGAGTGACATCATAGCACTGTAGTTCTGAGGGTTCTAGATGGATGCAACAATCTCCTGTTGCTTCTATGAAGGCCATAATAGACGACATCACCAAACAGCTCCATAGTCACATACACAGCAAAGGAGAGATGTTGTTTACACCTAGTGATGTCAGTGGTATTGAGTGACATCACAGCACAGTGCTAAGGCTCCTGGGCCTGGACACAGCAGCGGCTGCAATATCTCAACGGAGAATACGTTTATATATATGTGTGTGTGTGCGCGTATATATATATATATATATATATATATATATATATTATATATATATATATATATATATTTCTCCGCCGAAATAACTTTTAAACCCATTTCCACCTTTTTTTCCCTTCTCTTCCTCTTACTTTTTTTTCACGTTTTTTTACGTTTTTCTCCTTTTCGCCTCTTTTCTGGGCGTATTATTCTTCTTTTTCTTCTTTTTTTTCGTCTAATGCATACCCCATCAGTGCAGCAATGCTTATTCAATACCGCCAGCAGATGGAGACACTGGGGGATAATTTTCTAAGGATTTATACTGATTTTTCCTGTCTGAATTTGTCGCACAGAAAGTTGCAGGCCAAATATGTGTGACATTTCTGCGACTTTAGCTTCTAGAGCATTTTTACAACATTATACATAGGTGCTGAATACATAAAAAGCGACTGTTCAGCGACAGACAAGTCGCATCGGCTGAAAGTAGGCCAGAATGTCAGTCCATGTTGGAGCAGGTTTAGATACAGTCTAAAG
Source organism: Hyla sarda (assembly GCF_029499605.1). Classification (NCBI taxonomy): domain Eukaryota; kingdom Metazoa; phylum Chordata; class Amphibia; order Anura; family Hylidae; genus Hyla; species Hyla sarda. The sequence continues at coordinate 173,675 of NW_026610415.1, forward strand.
TATAGATCTCAAAGTCTGTGCACAGAATTTAGCAAGGGCCTCGCACCTTCTGATGCATCAGGTAGGTGCACAATAGCATAGCCTAACCCTCTGTACTTTGGTCTATATTGATGCGGGACATAGACAGCCAGCTGATGACCAATCCATTAGTGCAATGGATGGCTGGAAGCATTTGTCTTTGCCTTTGCAATACCACAGAAGCAATGCATGGTCAATGTACAGCAATGACACACCTGTGTGAACAGCCAGGAGACCCCCCCCCCCCCATGTTATGTTACATAGTTACATAGTTAGTACGGTCGAAAAAAGACATATGTCCATCAAGTTCAACCAGGGAATTAAGGGGTAGGGGTGTGGCGCGATATTGGGGAAGGGATGAGATTTTATATTTCTTCATAAGCATTAATCTTATTTTGTCAATTAGGAACATTCAGCACCCACCCGCTATCAAGGCAGCTGCCTATCATGTCATGCCCTACCTGCACAGGTGTGCTGGCTACTCAAATGATCCAATTAAGGAGGCCATTTAGTCAGCAGCAGCAGAAGTCCTGTGCCTGGACGCTCCAACAGCGGCCAGACACAAGCAGAAGCAGAAGCAGCAGCAGCAGCAGCACCACCTTTTGTTTTTTGGCTGCAGCAGCAGCAAGGCCCACAGGGCTGGCTAGCTGGCTAGCCAGCAAGCAGGTAGCAATGAAAGTAGGAATCTTTCTTTTTAACCCTGTAAGGGGGTGGTGCACTGTACCCGAAGATACTGCCATATCGGGTCAATGCATAGGGCGACGGAAGCAAGCTTCGAAATCGGCCCCCGTTCTCAAAAATCCATTTAATATATGGTCCCCAGATAGGGGACGTATCAGATATTAAACTGATAAGAACAGATACTACACTTGATCTTAGCCAAAAGGCCGAGAAGCGATAACCGTGAAAGGGGCGGGCCCAACAAGGTGCCCTTCATGGGCACTATCACTGCTTGCTGTCAGGGAGGCTGCCAGACAATTTTCCATGCACACTCTGGGCTGGGGGGCAGTCAACCACCAGTACACACAGCAGAACCTAAACCCATACCATTATTGCTAAGCAGCAAGACAGGGGCCCATTGCACTCCCACGGGGCCTTTTTAAATGCAATCCATAACCCGGATTTGCCAGGAACCCTTCTTACTCCTCCTACTTGCATGTGACACTGGGCTTAGGATCTGCATAGGAAACACACACACAAGCACACACCTACCTTTGTTGCCTGCAGATGCCTCCTTGGCTGTCCCCAAACGGTATCAAACCAACACCCACGGGAAGCTGTAAGCATAGAGGACATGCCTGCACCCCATTGGACTTACCTGTGTGGGTTAAACCCGGGTTATTTGACAACCTATGGCGGTGATGGTTCTGCTCAGGCAGAGCAGTGCTGATGCTCCTCATAAAGCTGTCGCTGCTGTGAAGGTTCTAGGTGACATCACAAATCCCTATGGTTACATACACAACAAAGCTGGGTTGTTGTTGTTTACACTCTGCAAGGCCTGTGGAAGTGAGTGACATCATAGCACTGTAGTTCTGAGGGTTCTAGATGGATGCAACAATCTCCTGTTGCTTCTATGAAGGCCATAATAGACGACATCACCAAACAGCTCCATAGTCACATACACAGCAAAGGAGAGATGTTGTTTACACCTAGTGATGTCAGTGGTATTGAGTGACATCACAGCACAGTGCTAAGGCTCCTGGGCCTGGACACAGCAGCGGCTGCAATATCTCAACGGAGAATACGTTTATATATATGTGTGTGTGTGCGCGTATATATATATATATATATATATATATATATATATATATATATATTTCTCCGCCGAAATCACTTTTAAACCCATTTCCACCTTTTTTTCCCTTCTCTTCCTCTTACTTTTTTTTCACGTTTTTTTACGTTTTTCTCCTTTTCGCCTCTTTTCTGGGCGTATTATTCTTCTTTTTCTTCTTTTTTTTCGTCTAATGCATACCCCATCAGTGCAGCAATGCTTATTCAATACCGCCAGCAGATGGAGACACTGGGGGATAATTTTCTAAGGATTTATACTGATTTTTCCTGTCTGAATTTGTCGCACAGAAAGTTGCAGGCCAAATATGTGTGACATTTCTGCGACTTTAGCTTCTAGAGCATTTTTACAACATTATACATAGGTGCTGAATACATAAAAAGCGACTGTTCAGCGACAGACAAGTCGCATCGGCTGAAAGTAGGCCAGAATGTCAGTCCATGTTGGAGCAGGTTTAGATACAGTCTAAAGTATAGATCTCAAAGTCTGTGCACAGAATTTAGCAAGGGCCTCGCACCTTCTGATGCATCAGGTAGGTGCACAATAGCATAGCCTAACCCTCTGTACTTTGGTCTATATTGATGCGGGACATAGACAGCCAGCTGATGACCAATCCATTAGTGCAATGGATGGCTGGAAGCATTTGTCTTTGCCTTTGCAATACCACAGAAGCAATGCATGGTCAATGTACAGCAATGACACACCTGTGTGAACAGCCAGGAGACCCCCCCCCCCCCCATGTTATGTTACATAGTTACATAGTTAGTACGGTCGAAAAAAGACATATGTCCATCAAGTTCAACCAGGGAATTAAGGGGTAGGGGTGTGGCGCGATATTGGGGAAGGGATGAGATTTTATATTTCTTCATAAGCATTAATCTTATTTTGTCAATTAGGAACATTCAGCACCCACCCGCTATCAAGGCAGCTGCCTATCATGTCATGCCCTACCTGCACAGGTGTGCTGGCTACTCAAATGATCCAATTAAGGAGGCCATTTAGTCAGCAGCAGCAGAAGTCCTGTGCCTGGACGCTCCAACAGCGGCCAGACACAAGCAGAAGCAGAAGCAGCAGAAGCAGCAGCAGCACCACCTTTTGTTTTTTGGCTGCAGCAGCAGCAAGGCCCACAGGGCTGGCTAGCTGGCTAGCCAGCAAGCAGGTAGCAATGAAAGTAGGAATCTTTCTTTTTAACCCTGTAAGGGGGTGGTGCACTGTACCCGAAGATACTGCCATATCGGGTCAATGCATAGGGCGACGGAAGCAAGCTTCGAAATCGGCCCCCGTTCTCAAAAATCCATTTAATATATGGTCCCCAGATAGGGGACGTATCAGATATTAAACTGATAAGAACAGATACTACACTTGATCTTAGCCAAAAGGCCGAGAAGCGATAACCGTGAAAGGGGCGGGCCCAACAAGGTGCCCTTCATGGGCACTATCACTGCTTGCTGTCAGGGAGGCTGCCAGACAATTTTCCATGCACACTCTGGGCTGGGGGGCAGTCAACCACCAGTACACACAGCAGAACCTAAACCCATACCATTATTGCTAAGCAGCAAGACAGGGGCCCATTGCACTCCCACGGGGCCTTTTTAAATGCAATCCATAACCCGGATTTGCCAGGAACCCTTCTTACTCCTCCTACTTGCATGTGACACTGGGCTTAGGATCTGCATAGGAAACACACACACAAGCACACACCTACCTTTGTTGCCTGCAGATGCCTCCTTGGCTGTCCCCAAACGGTATCAAACCAACACCCACGGGAAGCTGTAAGCATAGAGGACATGCCTGCACCCCATTGGACTTACCTGTGTGGGTTAAACCCGGGTTATTTGACAACCTATGGCGGTGATGGTTCTGCTCAGGCAGAGCAGTGCTGATGCTCCTCATAAAGCTGTCGCTGCTGTGAAGGTTCTAGGTGACATCACAAATCCCTATGGTTACATACACAACAAAGCTGGGTTGTTGTTGTTTACACTCTGCAAGGCCTGTGGAAGTGAGTGACATCATAGCACTGTAGTTCTGAGGGTTCTAGATGGATGCAACAATCTCCTGTTGCTTCTATGAAGGCCATAATAGACAACATCACCAAACAGCTCCATAGTCACATACACAGCAAAGGAGAGATGTTGTTTACACCTAGTGATGTCAGTGGTATTGAGTGACATCACAGCACAGTGCTAAGGCTCCTGGGCCTGGACACAGCAGCGGCTGCAATATCTCAACGGAGAATACGTTTATATATATGTGTGTGTGTGCGCGTATATATATATATATATATATATATATATATATATATATATATATATATTCTCCGCCGAAATCACTTTTAAACCCATTTCCACCTTTTTTTCCCTTCTCTTCCTCTTACTTTTTTTTCACGTTTTTTTACGTTTTTCTCCTTTTCGCCTCTTTTCTGGGCGTATTATTCTTCTTTTTCTTCTTTTTTTTCATCTAATGCATACCCGATCAGTGCAGCAATGCTTATTCAATACCGCCAGCAGATGGAGACACTGGGGGATAATTTTCTAAGGATTTATACTGATTTTTCCTGTCTGAATTTGTCGCACAGAAAGTTGCAGGCCAAATATGTGTGACATTTCTGCGACTTTAGCTTCTAGAGCATTTTTACAACATTATACATAGGTGCTGAATACATAAAAAGCGACTGTTCAGCGACAGACAAGTCGCATCGGCTGAAAGTAGGCCAGAATGTCAGTCCATGTTGGAGCAGGTTTAGATACAGTCTAAAGTATAGATCTCAAAGTCTGTGCACAGAATTTAGCAAGGGCCTCGCACCTTCTGATGCATCAGGTAGGTGCACAATAGCATAGCCTAACCCTCTGTACTTTGGTCTATATTGATGCGGGACATAGACAGCCAGCTGATGACCAATCCATTAGTGCAATGGATGGCTGGAAGCATTTGTCTTTGCCTTTGCAATACCACAGAAGCAATGCATGGTCAATGTACAGCAATGACACACCTGTGTGAACAGCCAGGAGACCCCCCCCCCCATGTTATGTTACATAGTTACATAGTTAGTACGGTCGAAAAAAGACATATGTCCATCAAGTTCAACCAGGGAATTAAGGGGTAGGGGTGTGGCGCGATATTGGGGAAGGGATGAGATTTTATATTTCTTCATAAGCATTAATCTTATTTTGTCAATTAGGAACATTCAGCACCCACCCGCTATCAAGGCAGCTGCCTATCATGTCATGCCCTACCTGCACAGGTGTGCTGGCTACTCAAATGATCCAATTAAGGAGGCCATTTAGTCAGCAGCAGCAGAAGTCCTGTGCCTGGACGCTCCAACAGCGGCCAGACACAAGCAGAAGCAGAAGCAGCAGAAGCAGCAGCAGCACCACCTTTTGTTTTTTGGCTGCAGCAGCAGCAAGGCCCACAGGGCTGGCTAGCTGGCTAGCCAGCAAGCAGGTAGCAATGAAAGTAGGAATCTTTCTTTTTAACCCTGTAAGGGGGTGGTGCGCTGTACCCGAAGATACTGCCATATCGGGTCAATGCATAGGGCGACGGAAGCAAGCTTCGAAATCGGCCCCCGTTCTCAAAAATCCATTTAATAAATGGTCCCCAGATAGGGGACGTATCAGATATTAAACTGATAAGAACAGATACTACACTTGATCTTAGCCAAAAGGCCGAGAAGCGATAACCGTGAAAGGGGCGGGCCCAACAAGGTGCCCTTCATGGGCACTATCACTGCTTGCTGTCAGGGAGGCTGCCAGACAATTTTCCATGCACACTCTGGGCTGGGGGGCAGTCAACCACTAGTACACACAGCAGAACCTAAACCCATACCATTATTGCTAAGCAGCAAGACAGGGGCCCATTGCACTCCCACGGGGCCTTTTTAAATGCAATCCATAACCCGGATTTGCCAGGAACCCTTCTTACTCCTCCTACTTGCATGTGACACTGGGCTTAGGATCTGCATAGGAAACACACACACAAGCACACACCTACCTTTGTTGCCTGCAGATGCCTCCTTGGCTGTCCCCAAACGGTATCAAACCAACACCCACGGGAAGCTGTAAGCATAGAGGACATGCCTGCACCCCATTGGACTTACCTGTGTGGGTTAAACCCGGGTTATTTGACAACCTATGGCGGTGATGGTTCTGCTCAGGCAGAGCAGTGCTGATGCTCCTCATAAAGCTGTCGCTGCTGTGAAGGTTCTAGGTGACATCACAAATCCCTATGGTTACATACACAACAAAGCTGGGTTGTTGTTGTTTACACTCTGCAAGGCCTGTGGAAGTGAGTGACATCATAGCACTGTAGTTCTGAGGGTTCTAGATGGATGCAACAATCTCCTGTTGCTTCTATGAAGGCCATAATAGACGACATCACCAAACAGCTCCATAGTCACATACACAGCAAAGGAGAGATGTTGTTTACACCTAGTGATGTCAGTGGTATTGAGTGACATCACAGCACAGTGCTAAGGCTCCTGGGCCTGGACACAGCAGCGGCTGCAATATCTCAACGGAGAATACGTTTATATATATGTGTGTGTGTGCGCGTATATATATATATATATATATATATATATATATATATATATATATATTTCTCCGCCGAAATAACTTTTAAACCCATTTCCACCTTTTTTTCCCTTCTCTTCCTCTTACTTTTTTTTCACGTTTTTTTACGTTTTTCTCCTTTTCGCCTCTTTTCTGGGCGTATTATTCTTCTTTTTCTTCTTTTTTTTCGTCTAATGCATACCCCATCAGTGCAGCAATGCTTATTCAATACCGCCAGCAGATGGAGACACTGGGGGATAATTTTCTAAGGATTTATACTGATTTTTCCTGTCTGAATTTGTCGCACAGAAAGTTGCAGGCCAAATATGTGTGACATTTCTGCGACTTTAGCTTCTAGAGCATTTTTACAACATTATACATAGGTGCTGAATACATAAAAAGCGACTGTTCAGCGACAGACAAGTCGCATCGGCTGAAAGTAGGCCAGAATGTCAGTCCATGTTGGAGCAGGTTTAGATACAGTCTAAAGTATAGATCTCAAAGTCTGTGCACAGAATTTAGCAAGGGCCTCGCACCTTCTGATGCATCAGGTAGGTGCACAATAGCATAGCCTAACCCTCTGTACTTTGGTCTATATTGATGCGGGACATAGACAGCCAGCTGATGACCAATCCATTAGTGCAATGGATGGCTGGAAGCATTTGTCTTTGCCTTTGCAATACCACAGAAGCAATGCATGGTCAATGTACAGCAATGACACACCTGTGTGAACAGCCAGGAGACCCCCCCCCCCCCCATGTTATGTTACATAGTTACATAGTTAGTACGGTCGAAAAAAGACATATGTCCATCAAGTTCAACCAGGGAATTAAGGGGTAGGGGTGTGGCGCGATATTGGGGAAGGGATGAGATTTTATATTTCTTCATAAGCATTAATCTTATTTTGTCAATTAGGAACATTCAGCACCCACCCGCTATCAAGGCAGCTGCCTATCATGTCATGCCCTACCTGCACAGGTGTGCTGGCTACTCAAATGATCCAATTAAGGAGGCCATTTAGTCAGCAGCAGCAGAAGTCCTGTGCCTGGACGCTCCAACAGCGGCCAGACACAAGCAGAAGCAGAAGCAGCAGCAGCAGCAGCACCACCTTTTGTTTTTTGGCTGCAGCAGCAGCAAGGCCCACAGGGCTGGCTAGCTGGCTAGCCAGCAAGCAGGTAGCAATGAAAGTAGGAATCTTTCTTTTTAACCCTGTAAGGGGGTGGTGCACTGTACCCGAAGATACTGCCATATCGGGTCAATGCATAGGGCGACGGAAGCAAGCTTCGAAATCGGCCCCCGTTCTCAAAAATCCATTTAATATATGGTCCCCAGATAGGGGACGTATCAGATATTAAACTGATAAGAACAGATACTACACTTGATCTTAGCCAAAAGGCCGAGAAGCGATAACCGTGAAAGGGGCGGGCCCAACAAGGTGCCCTTCATGGGCACTATCACTGCTTGCTGTCAGGGAGGCTGCCAGACAATTTTCCATGCACACTCTGGGCTGGGGGGCAGTCAACCACCAGTACACACAGCAGAACCTAAACCCATACCATTATTGCTAAGCAGCAAGACAGGGGCCCATTGCACTCCCACGGGGCCTTTTTAAATGCAATCCATAACCCGGATTTGCCAGGAACCCTTCTTACTCCTCCTACTTGCATGTGACACTGGGCTTAGGATCTGCATAGGAAACACACACACAAGCACACACCTACCTTTGTTGCCTGCAGATGCCTCCTTGGCTGTCCCCAAACGGTATCAAACCAACACCCACGGGAAGCTGTAAGCATAGAGGACATGCCTGCACCCCATTGGACTTACCTGTGTGGGTTAAACCCGGGTTATTTGACAACCTATGGCGGTGATGGTTCTGCTCAGGCAGAGCAGTGCTGATGCTCCTCATAAAGCTGTCGCTGCTGTGAAGGTTCTAGGTGACATCACAAATCCCTATGGTTACATACACAACAAAGCTGGGTTGTTGTTGTTTACACTCTGCAAGGCCTGTGGAAGTGAGTGACATCATAGCACTGTAGTTCTGAGGGTTCTAGATGGATGCAACAATCTCCTGTTGCTTCTATGAAGGCCATAATAGACGACATCACCAAACAGCTCCATAGTCACATACACAGCAAAGGAGAGATGTTGTTTACACCTAGTGATGTCAGTGGTATTGAGTGACATCACAGCACAGTGCTAAGGCTCCTGGGCCTGGACACAGCAGCGGCTGCAATATCTCAACGGAGAATACGTTTATATATATGTGTGTGTGTGCGCGTATATATATATATATATATATATATATATATATATATATATATTTCTCCGCCGAAATCACTTTTAAACCCATTTCCACCTTTTTTTCCCTTCTCTTCCTCTTACTTTTTTTTCACGTTTTTTTACGTTTTTCTCCTTTTCGCCTCTTTTCTGGGCGTATTATTCTTCTTTTTCTTCTTTTTTTTCGTCTAATGCATACCCCATCAGTGCAGCAATGCTTATTCAATACCGCCAGCAGATGGAGACACTGGGGGATAATTTTCTAAGGATTTATACTGATTTTTCCTGTCTGAATTTGTCGCACAGAAAGTTGCAGGCCAAATATGTGTGACATTTCTGCGACTTTAGCTTCTAGAGCATTTTTACAACATTATACATAGGTGCTGAATACATAAAAAGCGACTGTTCAGCGACAGACAAGTCGCATCGGCTGAAAGTAGGCCAGAATGTCAGTCCATGTTGGAGCAGGTTTAGATACAGTCTAAAGTATAGATCTCAAAGTCTGTGCACAGAATTTAGCAAGGGCCTCGCACCTTCTGATGCATCAGGTAGGTGCACAATAGCATAGCCTAACCCTCTGTACTTTGGTCTATATTGATGCGGGACATAGACAGCCAGCTGATGACCAATCCATTAGTGCAATGGATGGCTGGAAGCATTTGTCTTTGCCTTTGCAATACCACAGAAGCAATGCATGGTCAATGTACAGCAATGACACACCTGTGTGAACAGCCAGGAGACCCCCCCCCCCCCATGTTATGTTACATAGTTACATAGTTAGTACGGTCGAAAAAAGACATATGTCCATCAAGTTCAACCAGGGAATTAAGGGGTAGGGGTGTGGCGCGATATTGGGGAAGGGATGAGATTTTATATTTCTTCATAAGCATTAATCTTATTTTGTCAATTAGGAACATTCAGCACCCACCCGCTATCAAGGCAGCTGCCTATCATGTCATGCCCTACCTGCACAGGTGTGCTGGCTACTCAAATGATCCAATTAAGGAGGCCATTTAGTCAGCAGCAGCAGAAGTCCTGTGCCTGGACGCTCCAACAGCGGCCAGACACAAGCAGAAGCAGAAGCAGCAGAAGCAGCAGCAGCACCACCTTTTGTTTTTTGGCTGCAGCAGCAGCAAGGCCCACAGGGCTGGCTAGCTGGCTAGCCAGCAAGCAGGTAGCAATGAAAGTAGGAATCTTTCTTTTTAACCCTGTAAGGGGGTGGTGCACTGTACCCGAAGATACTGCCATATCGGGTCAATGCATAGGGCGACGGAAGCAAGCTTCGAAATCGGCCCCCGTTCTCAAAAATCCATTTAATATATGGTCCCCAGATAGGGGACGTATCAGATATTAAACTGATAAGAACAGATACTACACTTGATCTTAGCCAAAAGGCCGAGAAGCGATAACCGTGAAAGGGGCGGGCCCAACAAGGTGCCCTTCATGGGCACTATCACTGCTTGCTGTCAGGGAGGCTGCCAGACAATTTTCCATGCACACTCTGGGCTGGGGGGCAGTCAACCACCAGTACACACAGCAGAACCTAAACCCATACCATTATTGCTAAGCAGCAAGACAGGGGCCCATTGCACTCCCACGGGGCCTTTTTAAATGCAATCCATAACCCGGATTTGCCAGGAACCCTTCTTACTCCTCCTACTTGCATGTGACACTGGGCTTAGGATCTGCATAGGAAACACACACACAAGCACACACCTACCTTTGTTGCCTGCAGATGCCTCCTTGGCTGTCCCCAAACGGTATCAAACCAACACCCACGGGAAGCTGTAAGCATAGAGGACATGCCTGCACCCCATTGGACTTACCTGTGTGGGTTAAACCCGGGTTATTTGACAACCTATGGCGGTGATGGTTCTGCTCAGGCAGAGCAGTGCTGATGCTCCTCATAAAGCTGTCGCTGCTGTGAAGGTTCTAGGTGACATCACAAATCCCTATGGTTACATACACAACAAAGCTGGGTTGTTGTTGTTTACACTCTGCAAGGCCTGTGGAAGTGAGTGACATCATAGCACTGTAGTTCTGAGGGTTCTAGATGGATGCAACAATCTCCTGTTGCTTCTATGAAGGCCATAATAGACAACATCACCAAACAGCTCCATAGTCACATACACAGCAAAGGAGAGATGTTGTTTACACCTAGTGATGTCAGTGGTATTGAGTGACATCACAGCACAGTGCTAAGGCTCCTGGGCCTGGACACAGCAGCGGCTGCAATATCTCAACGGAGAATACGTTTATATATATGTGTGTGTGTGCGCGTATATATATATATATATATATATATATATATATATATATATATATATATATTTCTCCGCCGAAATCACTTTTAAACCCATTTCCACCTTTTTTTCCCTTCTCTTCCTCTTACTTTTTTTTCACGTTTTTTTACGTTTTTCTCCTTTTCGCCTCTTTTCTGGGCGTATTATTCTTCTTTTTCTTCTTTTTTTTCATCTAATGCATACCCGATCAGTGCAGCAATGCTTATTCAATACCGCCAGCAGATGGAGACACTGGGGGATAATTTTCTAAGGATTTATACTGATTTTTCCTGTCTGAATTTGTCGCACAGAAAGTTGCAGGCCAAATATGTGTGACATTTCTGCGACTTTAGCTTCTAGAGCATTTTTACAACATTATACATAGGTGCTGAATACATAAAAAGCGACTGTTCAGCGACAGACAAGTCGCATCGGCTGAAAGTAGGCCAGAATGTCAGTCCATGTTGGAGCAGGTTTAGATACAGTCTAAAGTATAGATCTCAAAGTCTGTGCACAGAATTTAGCAAGGGCCTCGCACCTTCTGATGCATCAGGTAGGTGCACAATAGCATAGCCTAACCCTCTGTACTTTGGTCTATATTGATGTGGGACATAGACAGCCAGCTGATGACCAATCCATTAGTGCAATGGATGGCTGGAAGCATTTGTCTTTGCCTTTGCAATACCACAGAAGCAATGCATGGTCAATGTACAGCAATGACACACCTGTGTGAACAGCCAGGAGACCCCCCCCCCCCCCCCCATGTTATGTTACATAGTTACATAGTTAGTACGGTCGAAAAAAGACATATGTCCATCAAGTTCAACCAGGGAATTAAGGGGTAGGGGTGTGGCGCGATATTGGGGAAGGGATGAGATTTTATATTTCTTCATAAGCATTAATCTTATTTTGTCAATTAGGAACATTCAGCACCCACCCGCTATCAACGCAGCTGCCTATCATGTCATGCCCTACCTGCACAGGTGTGCTGGCTACTCAAATGATCCAATTAAGGAGGCCATTTAGTCAGCAGCAGCAGAAGTCCTGTGCCTGGACGCTCCAACAGCGGCCAGACACAAGCAGAAGCAGAAGCAGCAGAAGCAGCAGCAGCACCACCTTTTGTTTTTTGGCTGCAGCAGCAGCAAGGCCCACAGGGCTGGCTAGCTGGCTAGCCAGCAAGCAGGTAGCAATGAAAGTAGGAATCTTTCTTTTTAACCCTGTAAGGGGGTGGTGCACTGTACCCGAAGATACTGCCATATCGGGTCAATGCATAGGGCGACGGAAGCAAGCTTCGAAATCGGCCCCCGTTCTCAAAAATCCATTTAATATATGGTCCCCAGATAGGGGACGTATCAGATATTAAACTGATAAGAACAGATACTACACTTGATCTTAGCCAAAAGGCCGAGAAGCGATAACCGTGAAAGGGGCGGGCCCAACAAGGTGCCCTTCATGGGCACTATCACTGCTTGCTGTCAGGGAGGCTGCCAGACAATTTTCCATGCACACTCTGGGCTGGGGGGCAGTCAACCACCAGTACACACAGCAGAACCTAAACCCATACCATTATTGCTAAGCAGCAAGACAGGGGCCCATTGCACTCCCACGGGGCCTTTTTAAATGCAATCCATAACCCGGATTTGCCAGGAACCCTTCTTACTCCTCCTACTTGCATGTGACACTGGGCTTAGGATCTGCATAGGAAACACACACACAAGCACACACCTACCTTTGTTGCCTGCAGATGCCTCCTTGGCTGTCCCCAAACGGTATCAAACCAACACCCACGGGAAGCTGTAAGCATAGAGGACATGCCTGCACCCCATTGGACTTACCTGTGTGGGTTAAACCCGGGTTATTTGACAACCTATGGCGGTGATGGTTCTGCTCAGGCAGAGCAGTGCTGATGCTCCTCATAAAGCTGTCGCTGCTGTGAAGGTTCTAGGTGACATCACAAATCCCTATGGTTACATACACAACAAAGCTGGGTTGTTGTTGTTTACACTCTGCAAGGCCTGTGGAAGTGAGTGACATCATAGCACTGTAGTTCTGAGGGTTCTAGATGGATGCAACAATCTCCTGTTGCTTCTATGAAGGCCATAATAGACGACATCACCAAACAGCTCCATAGTCACATACACAGCAAAGGAGAGATGTTGTTTACACCTAGTGATGTCAGTGGTATTGAGTGACATCACAGCACAGTGCTAAGGCTCCTGGGCCTGGACACAGCAGCGGCTGCAATATCTCAACGGAGAATACGTTTATATATATGTGTGTGTGTGCGCGTATATATATATATATATATATATATATATATATATATATATATTTCTCCGCCGAAATCACTTTTAAACCCATTTCCACCTTTTTTTCCCTTCTCTTCCTCTTACTTTTTTTTCACGTTTTTTTACGTTTTTCTCCTTTTCGCCTCTTTTCTGGGCGTATTATTCTTCTTTTTCTTCTTTTTTTTCGTCTAATGCATACCCCATCAGTGCAGCAATGCTTATTCAATACCGCCAGCAGATGGAGACACTGGGGGATAATTTTCTAAGGATTTATACTGATTTTTCCTGTCTGAATTTGTCGCACAGAAAGTTGCAGGCCAAATATGTGTGACATTTCTGCGACTTTAGCTTCTAGAGCATTTTTACAACATTATACATAGGTGCTGAATACATAAAAAGCGACTGTTCAGCGACAGACAAGTCGCATCGGCTGAAAGTAGGCCAGAATGTCAGTCCATGTTGGAGCAGGTTTAGATACAGTCTAAAGTATAGATCTCAAAGTCTGTGCACAGAATTTAGCAAGGGCCTCGCACCTTCTGATGCATCAGGTAGGTGCACAATAGCATAGCCTAACCCTCTGTACTTTGGTCTATATTGATGCGGGACATAGACAGCCAGCTGATGACCAATCCATTAGTGCAATGGATGGCTGGAAGCATTTGTCTTTGCCTTTGCAATACCACAGAAGCAATGCATGGTCAATGTACAGCAATGACACACCTGTGTGAACAGCCAGGAGACCCCCCCCCCCCCCCATGTTATGTTACATAGTTACATAGTTAGTACGGTCGAAAAAAGACATATGTCCATCAAGTTCAACCAGGGAATTAAGGGGTAGGGGTGTGGCGCGATATTGGGGAAGGGATGAGATTTTATATTTCTTCATAAGCATTAATCTTATTTTGTCAATTAGGAACATTCAGCACCCACCCGCTATCAAGGCAGCTGCCTATCATGTCATGCCCTACCTGCACAGGTGTGCTGGCTACTCAAATGATCCAATTAAGGAGGCCATTTAGTCAGCAGCAGCAGAAGTCCTGTGCCTGGACGCTCCAACAGCGGCCAGACACAAGCAGAAGCAGAAGCAGCAGAAGCAGCAGCAGCACCACCTTTTGTTTTTTGGCTGCAGCAGCAGCAAGGCCCACAGGGCTGGCTAGCTGGCTAGCCAGCAAGCAGGTAGCAATGAAAGTAGGAATCTTTCTTTTTAACCCTGTAAGGGGGTGGTGCACTGTACCCGAAGATACTGCCATATCGGGTCAATGCATAGGGCGACGGAAGCAAGCTTCGAAATCGGCCCCCGTTCTCAAAAATCCATTTAATATATGGTCCCCAGATAGGGGACGTATCAGATATTAAACTGATAAGAACAGATACTACACTTGATCTTAGCCAAAAGGCCGAGAAGCGATAACCGTGAAAGGGGCGGGCCCAACAAGGTGCCCTTCATGGGCACTATCACTGCTTGCTGTCAGGGAGGCTGCCAGACAATTTTCCATGCACACTCTGGGCTGGGGGGCAGTCAACCACCAGTACACACAGCAGAACCTAAACCCATACCATTATTGCTAAGCAGCAAGACAGGGGCCCATTGCACTCCCACGGGGCCTTTTTAAATGCAATCCATAACCCGGATTTGCCAGGAACCCTTCTTACTCCTCCTACTTGCATGTGACACTGGGCTTAGGATCTGCATAGGAAACACACACACAAGCACACACCTACCTTTGTTGCCTGCAGATGCCTCCTTGGCTGTCCCCAAACGGTATCAAACCAACACCCACGGGAAGCTGTAAGCATAGAGGACATGCCTGCACCCCATTGGACTTACCTGTGTGGGTTAAACCCGGGTTATTTGACAACCTATGGCGGTGATGGTTCTGCTCAGGCAGAGCAGTGCTGATGCTCCTCATAAAGTTGTCGCTGCTGTGAAGGTTCTAGGTGACATCACAAATCCCTATGGTTACATACACAACAAAGCTGGGTTGTTGTTGTTTACACTCTGCAAGGCCTGTGGAAGTGAGTGACATCATAGCACTGTAGTTCTGAGGGTTCTAGATGGATGCAACAATCTCCTGTTGCTTCTATGAAGGCCATAATAGACGACATCACCAAACAGCTCCATAGTCACATACACAGCAAAGGAGAGATGTTGTTTACACCTAGTGATGTCAGTGGTATTGAGTGACATCACAGCACAGTGCTAAGGCTCCTGGGCCTGGACACAGCAGCGGCTGCAATATCTCAACGGAGAATACGTTTATATATATGTGTGTGTGTGCGCGTATATATATATATATATATATATATATATATATATATATATATTTCTCCGCCGAAATCACTTTTAAACCCATTTCCACCTTTTTTTCCCTTCTCTTCCTCTTACTTTTTTTTCACGTTTTTTTTACGTTTTTCTCCTTTTCGCCTCTTTTCTGGGCGTATTATTCTTCTTTTTCTTCTTTTTTTTCGTCTAATGCATACCCCATCAGTGCAGCAATGCTTATTCAATACCGCCAGCAGATGGAGACACTGGGGGATAATTTTCTAAGGATTTATACTGATTTTTCCTGTCTGAATTTGTCGCACAGAAAGTTGCAGGCCAAATATGTGTGACATTTCTGCGACTTTAGCTTCTAGAGCATTTTTACAACATTATACATAGGTGCTGAATACATAAAAAGCGACTGTTCAGCGACAGACAAGTCGCATCGGCTGAAAGTAGGCCAGAATGTCAGTCCATGTTGGAGCAGGTTTAGATACAGTCTAAAGTATAGATCTCAAAGTCTGTGCACAGAATTTAGCAAGGGCCTCGCACCTTCTGATGCATCAGGTAGGTGCACAATAGCATAGCCTAACCCTCTGTACTTTGGTCTATATTGATGCGGGACATAGACAGCCAGCTGATGACCAATCCATTAGTGCAATGGATGGCTGGAAGCATTTGTCTTTGCCTTTGCAATACCACAGAAGCAATGCATGGTCAATGTACAGCAATGACACACCTGTGTGAACAGCCAGGAGACCCCCCCCCCCCCCATGTTATGTTACATAGTTACATAGTTAGTACGGTCGAAAAAAGACATATGTCCATCAAGTTCAACCAGGGAATTAAGGGGTAGGGGTGTGGCGCGATATTGGGGAAGGGATGAGATTTTATATTTCTTCATAAGCATTAATCTTATTTTGTCAATTAGGAACATTCAGCACCCACCCGCTATCAAGGCAGCTGCCTATCATGTCATGCCCTACCTGCACAGGTGTGCTGGCTACTCAAATGATCCAATTAAGGAGGCCATTTAGTCAGCAGCAGCAGAAGTCCTGTGCCTGGACGCTCCAACAGCGGCCAGACACAAGCAGAAGCAGAAGCAGCAGAAGCAGCAGCAGCACCACCTTTTGTTTTTTGGCTGCAGCAGCAGCAAGGCCCACAGGGCTGGCTAGCTGGCTAGCCAGCAAGCAGGTAGCAATGAAAGTAGGAATCTTTCTTTTTAACCCTGTAAGGGGGTGGTGCACTGTACCCGAAGATACTGCCATATCGGGTCAATGCATAGGGCGACGGAAGCAAGCTTCGAAATCGGCCCCCGTTCTCAAAAATCCATTTAATATATGGTCCCCAGATAGGGGACGTATCAGATATTAAACTGATAAGAACAGATACTACACTTGATCTTAGCCAAAAGGCCGAGAAGCGATAACCGTGAAAGGGGCGGGCCCAACAAGGTGCCCTTCATGGGCACTATCACTGCTTGCTGTCAGGGAGGCTGCCAGACAATTTTCCATGCACACTCTGGGCTGGGGGGCAGTCAACCACCAGTACACACAGCAGAACCTAAACCCATACCATTATTGCTAAGCAGCAAGACAGGGGCCCATTGCACTCCCACGGGGCCTTTTTAAATGCAATCCATAACCCGGATTTGCCAGGAACCCTTCTTACTCCTCCTACTTGCATGTGACACTGGGCTTAGGATCTGCATAGGAAACACACACACAAGCACACACCTACCTTTGTTGCCTGCAGATGCCTCCTTGGCTGTCCCCAAACGGTATCAAACCAACACCCACGGGAAGCTGTAAGCATAGAGGACATGCCTGCACCCCATTGGACTTACCTGTGTGGGTTAAACCCGGGTTATTTGACAACCTATGGCGGTGATGGTTCTGCTCAGGCAGAGCAGTGCTGATGCTTCTCATAAAGTTGTCGCTGCTGTGAAGGTTCTAGGTGACATCACAAATCCCTATGGTTACATACACAACAAAGCTGGGTTGTTGTTGTTTACACTCTGCAAGGCCTGTGGAAGTGAGTGACATCATAGCACTGTAGTTCTGAGGGTTCTAGATGGATGCAACAATCTCCTGTTGCTTCTATGAAGGCCATAATAGACGACATCACCAAACAGCTCCATAGTCACATACACAGCAAAGGAGAGATGTTGTTTACACCTAGTGATGTCAGTGGTATTGAGTGACATCACAGCACAGTGCTAAGGCTCCTGGGCCTGGACACAGCAGCGGCTGCAATATCTCAACGGAGAATACGTTTATATATATGTGTGTGTGTGCGCGTATATATATATATATATATATATATATATATATATATATATATTTCTCCGCCGAAATCACTTTTAAACCCATTTCCACCTTTTTTTCCCTTCTCTTCCTCTTACTTTTTTTTCACGTTTTTTTTACGTTTTTCTCCTTTTCGCCTCTTTTCTGGGCGTATTATTCTTCTTTTTCTTCTTTTTTTTCGTCTAATGCATACCCCATCAGTGCAGCAATGCTTATTCAATACCGCCAGCAGATGGAGACACTGGGGGATAATTTTCTAAGGATTTATACTGATTTTTCCTGTCTGAATTTGTCGCACAGAAAGTTGCAGGCCAAATATGTGTGACATTTCTGCGACTTTAGCTTCTAGAGCATTTTTACAACATTATACATAGGTGCTGAATACATAAAAAGCGACTGTTCAGCGACAGACAAGTCGCATCGGCTGAAAGTAGGCCAGAATGTCAGTCCATGTTGGAGCAGGTTTAGATACAGTCTAAAGTATAGATCTCAAAGTCTGTGCACAGAATTTAGCAAGGGCCTCGCACCTTCTGATGCATCAGGTAGGTGCACAATAGCATAGCCTAACCCTCTGTACTTTGGTCTATATTGATGCGGGACATAGACAGCCAGCTGATGACCAATCCATTAGTGCAATGGATGGCTGGAAGCATTTGTCTTTGCCTTTGCAATACCACAGAAGCAATGCATGGTCAATGTACAGCAATGACACACCTGTGTGAACAGCCAGGAGACCCCCCCCCCCCCATGTTATGTTACATAGTTACATAGTTAGTACGGTCGAAAAAAGACATATGTCCATCAAGTTCAACCAGGGAATTAAGGGGTAGGGGTGTGGCGCGATATTGGGGAAGGGATGAGATTTTATATTTCTTCATAAGCATTAATCTTATTTTGTCAATTAGGAACATTCAGCACCCACCCGCTATCAAGGCAGCTGCCTATCATGTCATGCCCTACCTGCACAGGTGTGCTGGCTACTCAAATGATCCAATTAAGGAGGCCATTTAGTCAGCAGCAGCAGAAGTCCTGTGCCTGGACGCTCCAACAGCGGCCAGACACAAGCAGAAGCAGAAGCAGCAGAAGCACCACCTTTTGTTTTTTGGCTGCAGCAGCAGCAAGGCCCACAGGGCTGGCTAGCTGGCTAGCCAGCAAGCAGGTAGCAATGAAAGTAGGAATCTTTCTTTTTAACCCTGTAAGGGGGTGGTGCACTGTACCCGAAGATACTGCCATATCGGGTCAATGCATAGGGCGACGGAAGCAAGCTTCGAAATCGGCCCCCGTTCTCAAAAATCCATTTAATATATGGTCCCCAGATAGGGGACGTATCAGATATTAAACTGATAAGAACAGATTTTTAAGTTTCCCTCAGAACTAAATCATAGTTCTAAGATCTCATATGAACTAGATTTTTGTGCTCATCATCAGGTAACTTTTTTTTTTTTTTTTTTATTTCCAGAATAAAACAAATTAAAACAACAAAACAACTAACAAGAATAACTCAAATAAACCTTAATCCAAAATGAAACCCTTTCTCCATGCGAAAACTGCCAAATAATCAATTAAACCGAATTGAAGAGCTCCACTCTTCAAAGCTTCTTTGACAGGGACTGCCAACCATGGTGACACTTGGTAGGTCGCCATGAAGCGCCTTACATCAGGCTTCATGGACTGCATTATTTTTCCCCTCACAGTTTCAAGCCGGGTATTCACTTTTATTTTAAATTTCACTAGGTCTTGAACAAATATTTCTGTTTCTTCCTTTGGGGCTTGGTCTAGCACCTCACCCAAATATCCAGAAAAATACTCACTGAGAATTATTTTCTTTAATTCCTCTGTGTGCTCCCCTTCAGAAGCCTCACTTACGCTTTCTTCTTCCATTTCTTTTCCTGTGTCCAACTTTTCTTTGCTCTTGCCAGAAACTTTTTTGGCCTCTGGAACTATATTCTCTTCTTTTGTCTTCCTCTTCAATTTCACCCCAACTTCCATAGCCTCAGATTTTTCCGGGCAGTCTTTAAAGAAATGCCCAGTCTTTTTACAGGCCCTGCAGGTCTTACTTTGGCCACACTCAGAAAAGACATGACCTTCCTTTAGACATTTGGTACATATTATCTTTCCACAACTTTCATGCCCGTATTGTTTGCAGTTTTTGCAGAAAGTTCCCATCTCTGGGAAAAATAAATCCCCTGTGTCCTTCCCTATTTTAAACCGAGCTGGTGGGAGCAACAATCTTCCGGGCGCCCCCGCATCCTCTTTCAGTCTGCACAAGAACTTCCATTTTCCTGTCCAAAGCTGGTGTTGGTTAAGGACTTTACCTCTTTCCTCTACTTCCACACAAAATTCCTGCAAAAAGAGCTTGATGTCACTTTCTTTCGTGTATGGCGAGTACATCTTAACTGTGAACAGCTTGGTATTGTCCACGAAGTGCTCAACCAATTTTATGCCTTCCATCTTTGGATGATTCCGGGTTTTCTCCAAGGTTTCCAAAAATTTTCTGTAGAAAGACTTGCTGTTGAAAGTAACATCATAGACTCCCTTTCGAGGGTAATCCATGACTGTCAAGATCTCCATTCTTGGCACTTGGAACAGACCAAACAAGATCTCCACGATTAAGAAGTCCAGATTCTTTTCTCCTCTGGCTTGCTCCTCCACGATAAATCGAACAGCATTTTTGACCCGAGCATATTCAGGTATATCCGCCATGTCTGTTCAGCTGCCGAGATCTTCTTCCGTCCTCTGTTTGCAACCAGGCGACCCAGTGGCTGCCTGGTGATCACTTCTCGTTTACTGGGGAGTAAGCCGTAACCCCAAAAGCAGCAAGGGGGTGAAGCTCCACCAAATAGGTAGAGCGATCCCCCAAGGCCAAGGCACGGGTACCCCAGGAACCTTCCAGCCAGACCAAGTGAGCAGATACTACACTTGATCTTAGCCAAAAGGCCGAGAAGCGATAACCGTGGAAGGGGCGGGCCCAACAAGTTGCCCTTCATGGGCACTATCACTGCTTGCTGTCAGGGAGGCTGCCAGACAATTTTCCATGCACACTCTGGGCTGGGGGGCAGTCAACCACCAGTACACACAGCAGAACCTAAACCCATACCATTATTGCTAAGCAGCAAGACAGGGGCCCATTGCACTCCCACGGGGCCTTTTTAAATGCAATCCATAACCCGGATTTGCCAGGAACCCTTCTTACTCCTCCTACTTGCATGTGACACTGGGCTTAGGATCTGCATAGGAAACACACACACAAGCACACACCTACCTTTGTTGCCTGCAGATGCCTCCTTGGCTGTCCCCAAACGGTATCAAACCAACACCCACGGGAAGCTGTAAGCATAGAGGACATGCCTGCACCCCATTGGACTTACCTGTGTGGGTTAAACCCGGGTTATTTGACAACCTATGGCGGTGATGGTTCTGCTCAGGCAGAGCAGTGCTGATGCTCCTCATAAAGCTGTCGCTGCTGTGAAGGTTCTAGGTGACATCACAAATCCCTATGGTTACATACACAACAAAGCTGGGTTGTTGTTGTTTACACTCTGCAAGGCCTGTGGAAGTGAGTGACATCATAGCACTGTAGTTCTGAGGGTTCTAGATGGATGCAACAATCTCCTGTTGCTTCTATGAAGGCCATAATAGACGACATCACCAAACAGCTCCATAGTCACATACACAGCAAAGGAGAGATGTTGTTTACACCTAGTGATGTCAGTGGTATTGAGTGACATCACAGCACAGTGCTAAGGCTCCTGGGCCTGGACACAGCAGCGGCTGCAATATCTCAACGGAGAATACGTTTATATATATGTGTGTGTGTGCGCGTATATATATATATATATATATATATATATATATATATATATATATATATTTCTCCGCCGAAATCACTTTTAAACCCATTTCCACCTTTTTTTCCCTTCTCTTCCTCTTACTTTTTTTTCACGTTTTTTTACGTTTTTCTCCTTTTCGCCTCTTTTCTGGGCGTATTATTCTTCTTTTTCTTCTTTTTTTTCGTCTAATGCATACCCCATCAGTGCAGCAATGCTTATTCAATACCGCCAGCAGATGGAGACACTGGGGGATAATTTTCTAAGGATTTATACTGATTTTTCCTGTCTGAATTTGTCGCACAGAAAGTTGCAGGCCAAATATGTGTGACATTTCTGCGACTTTAGCTTCTAGAGCATTTTTACAACATTATACATAGGTGCTGAATACACAAAAAGCGACTGTTCAGCGACAGACAAGTCGCATCGGCTGAAAGTAGGCCAGAATGTCAGTCCATGTTGGAGCAGGTTTAGATACAGTCTAAAGTATAGATCTCAAAGTCTGTGCACAGAATTTAGCAAGGGCCTCGCACCTTCTGATGCATCAGGTAGGTGCACAATAGCATAGCCTAACCCTCTGTACTTTGGTCTATATTGATGCGGGACATAGACAGCCAGCTGATGACCAATCCATTAGTGCAATGGATGGCTGGAAGCATTTGTCTTTGCCTTTGCAATACCACAGAAGCAATGCATGGTCAATGTACAGCAATGACACACCTGTGTGAACAGCCAGGAGACCCCCCCCCCCCCCCATGTTATGTTACATAGTTACATAGTTAGTACGGTCGAAAAAAGACATATGTCCATCAAGTTCAACCAGGGAATTAAGGGGTAGGGGTGTGGCGCGATATTGGGGAAGGGATGAGATTTTATATTTCTTCATAAGCATTAATCTTATTTTGTCAATTAGGAACATTCAGCACCCACCCGCTATCAAGGCAGCTGCCTATCATGTCATGCCCTACCTGCACAGGTGTGCTGGCTACTCAAATGATCCAATTAAGGAGGCCATTTAGTCAGCAGCAGCAGAAGTCCTGTGCCTGGACGCTCCAACAGTGGCCAGACACAAGCAGAAGCAGAAGCAGCAGAAGCAGCAGCAGCACCACCTTTTGTTTTTTGGCTGCAGCAGCAGCAAGGCCCACAGGGCTGGCTAGCTGGCTAGCCAGCAAGCAGGTAGCAATGAAAGTAGGAATCTTTCTTTTTAACCCTGTAAGGGGGTGGTGCACTGTACCCGAAGATACTGCCATATCGGGTCAATGCATAGGGCGACGGAAGCAAGCTTCGAAATCGGCCCCCGTTCTCAAAAATCCATTTAATATATGGTCCCCAGATAGGGGACGTATCAGATATTAAACTGATAAGAACAGATACTACACTTGATCTTAGCCAAAAGGCCGAGAAGCGATAACCGTGAAAGGGGCGGGCCCAACAAGGTGCCCTTCATGGGCACTATCACTGCTTGCTGTCAGGGAGGCTGCCAGACAATTTTCCATGCACACTCTGGGCTGGGGGGCAGTCAACCACCAGTACACACAGCAGAACCTAAACCCATACCATTATTGCTAAGCAGCAAGACAGGGGCCCATTGCACTCCCACGGGGCCTTTTTAAATGCAATCCATAACCCGGATTTGCCAGGAACCCTTCTTACTCCTCCTACTTGCATGTGACACTGGGCTTAGGATCTGCATAGGAAACACATACACAAGCACACACCTACCTTTGTTGCCTGCAGATGCCTCCTTGGCTGTCCCCAAACGGTATCAAACCAACACCCACGGGAAGCTGTAAGCATAGAGGACATGCCTGCACCCCATTGGACTTACCTGTGTGGGTTAAACCCGGGTTATTTGACAACCTATGGCGGTGATGGTTCTGCTCAGGCAGAGCAGTGCTGATGCTCCTCATAAAGCTGTCGCTGCTGTGAAGGTTCTAGGTGACATCACAAATCCCTATGGTTACATACACAACAAAGCTGGGTTGTTGTTGTTTACACTCTGCAAGGCCTGTGGAAGTGAGTGACATCATAGCACTGTAGTTCTGAGGGTTCTAGATGGATGCAACAATCTCCTGTTGCTTCTATGAAGGCCATAATAGACGACATCACCAAACAGCTCCATAGTCACATACACAGCAAAGGAGAGATGTTGTTTACACCTAGTGATGTCAGTGGTATTGAGTGACATCACAGCACAGTGCTAAGGCTCCTGGGCCTGGACACAGCAGCGGCTGCAATATCTCAACGGAGAATACGTTTATATATATGTGTGTGTGTGCGCGTATATATATATATATATATATATATATATATATATATATATTTCTCCGCCGAAATCACTTTTAAACCCATTTCCACCTTTTTTTCCCTTCTCTTCCTCTTACTTTTTTTTCACGTTTTTTTACGTTTTTCTCCTTTTCGCCTCTTTTCTGGGCGTATTATTCTTCTTTTTCTTCTTTTTTTTCGTCTAATGCATACCCCATCAGTGCAGCAATGCTTATTCAATACCGCCAGCAGATGGAGACACTGGGGGATAATTTTCTAAGGATTTATACTGATTTTTCCTGTCTGAATTTGTCGCACAGAAAGTTGCAGGCCAAATATGTGTGACATTTCTGCGACTTTAGCTTCTAGAGCATTTTTACAACATTATACATAGGTGCTGAATACATAAAAAGCGACTGTTCAGCGACAGACAAGTCGCATCGGCTGAAAGTAGGCCAGAATGTCAGTCCATGTTGGAGCAGGTTTAGATACAGTCTAAAGTATAGATCTCAAAGTCTGTGCACAGAATTTAGCAAGGGCCTCGCACCTTCTGATGCATCAGGTAGGTGCACAATAGCATAGCCTAACCCTCTGTACTTTGGTCTATATTGATGCGGGACATAGACAGCCAGCTGATGACCAATCCATTAGTGCAATGGATGGCTGGAAGCATTTGTCTTTGCCTTTGCAATACCACAGAAGCAATGCATGGTCAATGTACAGCAATGACACACCTGTGTGAACAGCCAGGAGACCCCCCCCCCCCCCCCCATGTTATGTTACATAGTTACATAGTTAGTACGGTCGAAAAAAGACATATGTCCATCAAGTTCAACCAGGGAATTAAGGGGTAGGGGTGTGGCGCGATATTGGGGAAGGGATGAGATTTTATATTTCTTCATAAGCATTAATCTTATTTTGTCAATTAGGAACATTCAGCACCCACCCGCTATCAAGGCAGCTGCCTATCATGTCATGCCCTACCTGCACAGGTGTGCTGGCTACTCAAATGATCCAATTAAGGAGGCCATTTAGTCAGCAGCAGCAGAAGTCCTGTGCCTGGACGCTCCAACAGCGGCCAGACACAAGCAGAAGCAGAAGCAGCAGAAGCAGCAGCAGCACCACCTTTTGTTTTTTGGCTGCAGCAGCAGCA
Source organism: Hyla sarda (assembly GCF_029499605.1). Taxonomy (NCBI): domain Eukaryota; kingdom Metazoa; phylum Chordata; class Amphibia; order Anura; family Hylidae; genus Hyla; species Hyla sarda. The sequence goes on from NW_026610415.1 coordinate 198,693, forward strand.
AGGCCCACAGGGCTGGCTAGCTGGCTAGCCAGCAAGCAGGTAGCAATGAAAGTAGGAATCTTTCTTTTTAACCCTGTAAGGGGGTGGTGCACTGTACCCGAAGATACTGCCATATCGGGTCAATGCATAGGGCGACGGAAGCAAGCTTCGAAATCGGCCCCCGTTCTCAAAAATCCATTTAATATATGGTCCCCAGATAGGGGACGTATCAGATATTAAACTGATAAGAACAGATACTACACTTGATCTTAGCCAAAAGGCCGAGAAGCGATAACCGTGAAAGGGGCGGGCCCAACAAGGTGCCCTTCATGGGCACTATCACTGCTTGCTGTCAGGGAGGCTGCCAGACAATTTTCCATGCACACTCTGGGCTGGGGGGCAGTCAACCACCAGTACACACAGCAGAACCTAAACCCATACCATTATTGCTAAGCAGCAAGACAGGGGCCCATTGCACTCCCACGGGGCCTTTTTAAATGCAATCCATAACCCGGATTTGCCAGGAACCCTTCTTACTCCTCCTACTTGCATGTGACACTGGGCTTAGGATCTGCATAGGAAACACACACACAAGCACACACCTACCTTTGTTGCCTGCAGATGCCTCCTTGGCTGTCCCCAAACGGTATCAAACCAACACCCACGGGAAGCTGTAAGCATAGAGGACATGCCTGCACCCCATTGGACTTACCTGTGTGGGTTAAACCCGGGTTATTTGACAACCTATGGCGGTGATGGTTCTGCTCAGGCAGAGCAGTGCTGATGCTCCTCATAAAGCTGTCGCTGCTGTGAAGGTTCTAGGTGACATCACAAATCCCTATGGTTACATACACAACAAAGCTGGGTTGTTGTTGTTTACACTCTGCAAGGCCTGTGGAAGTGAGTGACATCATAGCACTGTAGTTCTGAGGGTTCTAGATGGATGCAACAATCTCCTGTTGCTTCTATGAAGGCCATAATAGACGACATCACCAAACAGCTCCATAGTCACATACACAGCAAAGGAGAGATGTTGTTTACACCTAGTGATGTCAGTGGTATTGAGTGACATCACAGCACAGTGCTAAGGCTCCTGGGCCTGGACACAGCAGCGGCTGCAATATCTCAACGGAGAATACGTTTATATATATGTGTGTGTGTGCGCGTATATATATATATATATATATATATATATATATATATATATATTTCTCCGCCGAAATCACTTTTAAACCCATTTCCACCTTTTTTTCCCTTCTCTTCCTCTTACTTTTTTTTCACGTTTTTTTACGTTTTTCTCCTTTTCGCCTCTTTTCTGGGCGTATTATTCTTCTTTTTCTTCTTTTTTTTCGTCTAATGCATACCCCATCAGTGCAGCAATGCTTATTCAATACCGCCAGCAGATGGAGACACTGGGGGATCATTTTCTAAGGATTTATACTGATTTTTCCTGTCTGAATTTGTCGCACAGAAAGTTGCAGGCCAAATATGTGTGACATTTCTGCGACTTTAGCTTCTAGAGCATTTTTACAACATTATACATAGGTGCTGAATACATAAAAAGCGACTGTTCAGCGACAGACAAGTCGCATCGGCTGAAAGTAGGCCAGAATGTCAGTCCATGTTGGAGCAGGTTTAGATACAGTCTAAAGTATAGATCTCAAAGTCTGTGCACAGAATTTAGCAAGGGCCTCGCACCTTCTGATGCATCAGGTAGGTGCACAATAGCATAGCCTAACCCTCTGTACTTTGGTCTATATTGATGCGGGACATAGACAGCCAGCTGATGACCAATCCATTAGTGCAATGGATGGCTGGAAGCATTTGTCTTTGCCTTTGCAATACCACAGAAGCAATGCATGGTCAATGTACAGCAATGACACACCTGTGTGAACAGCCAGGAGACCCCCCCCCCCCCATGTTATGTTACATAGTTACATAGTTAGCACGGTCGAAAAAAGACATATGTCCATCAAGTTCAACCAGGGAATTAAGGGGTAGGGGTGTGGCGCGATATTGGGGAAGGGATGAGATTTTATATTTCTTCATAAGCATTAATCTTATTTTGTCAATTAGGAACATTCAGCACCCACCCGCTATCAAGGCAGCTGCCTATCATGTCATGCCCTACCTGCACAGGTGTGCTGGCTACTCAAATGATCCAATTAAGGAGGCCATTTAGTCAGCAGCAGCAGAAGTCCTGTGCCTGGACGCTCCAACAGCGGCCAGACACAAGCAGAAGCAGAAGCAGCAGAAGCAGCAGCAGCACCACCTTTTGTTTTTTGGCTGCAGCAGCAGCAAGGCCCACAGGGCTGGCTAGCTGGCTAGCCAGCAAGCAGGTAGCAATGAAAGTAGGAATCTTTCTTTTTAACCCTGTAAGGGGGTGGTGCACTGTACCCGAAGATACTGCCATATCGGGTCAATGCATAGGGCGACGGAAGCAAGCTTCGAAATCGGCCCCCGTTCTCAAAAATCCATTTAATATATGGTCCCCAGATAGGGGACGTATCAGATATTAAACTGATAAGAACAGATACTACACTTGATCTTAGCCAAAAGGCCGAGAAGCGATAACCGTGAAAGGGGCGGGCCCAACAAGGTGCCCTTCATGGGCACTATCACTGCTTGCTGTCAGGGAGGCTGCCAGACAATTTTCCATGCACACTCTGGGCTGGGGGGCAGTCAACCACCAGTACACACAGCAGAACCTAAACCCATACCATTATTGCTAAGCAGCAAGACAGGGGCCCATTGCACTCCCACGGGGCCTTTTTAAATGCAATCCATAACCCGGATTTGCCAGGAACCCTTCTTACTCCTCCTACTTGCATGTGACACTGGGCTTAGGATCTGCATAGGAAACACACACACAAGCACACACCTACCTTTGTTGCCTGCAGATGCCTCCTTGGCTGTCCCCAAACGGTATCAAACCAACACCCACGGGAAGCTGTAAGCATAGAGGACATGCCTGCACCCCATTGGACTTACCTGTGTGGGTTAAACCCGGGTTATTTGACAACCTATGGCGGTGATGGTTCTGCTCAGGCAGAGCAGTGCTGATGCTCCTCATAAAGCTGTCGCTGCTGTGAAGGTTCTAGGTGACATCACAAATCCCTATGGTTACATACACAACAAAGCTGGGTTGTTGTTGTTTACACTCTGCAAGGCCTGTGGAAGTGAGTGACATCATAGCACTGTAGTTCTGAGGGTTCTAGATGGATGCAACAATCTCCTGTTGCTTCTATGAAGGCCATAATAGACCACATCACCAAACAGCTCCATAGTCACATACACAGCAAAGGAGAGATGTTGTTTACACCTAGTGATGTCAGTGGTATTGAGTGACATCACAGCACAGTGCTAAGGCTCCTGGGCCTGGACACAGCAGCGGCTGCAATATCTCAACGGAGAATACGTTTATATATATGTGTGTGTGTGCGCGTATATATATATATATATATATATATATATATATATATATATTTCTCCGCCGAAATCACTTTTAAACCCATTTCCACCTTTTTTTCCCTTCTCTTCCTCTTACTTTTTTTTCACGTTTTTTTACGTTTTTCTCCTTTTCGCCTCTTTTCTGGGCGTATTATTCTTCTTTTTCTTCTTTTTTTTCGTCTAATGCATACCCCATCAGTGCAGCAATGCTTATTCAATACCGCCAGCAGATGGAGACACTGGGGGATAATTTTCTAAGGATTTATACAGATTTTTCCTGTCTGAATTTGTCGCACAGAAAGTTGCAGGCCAAATATGTGTGACATTTCTGCGACTTTAGCTTCTAGAGCATTTTTACAACATTATACATAGGTGCTGAATACATAAAAAGCGACTGTTCAGTGACAGACAAGTCGCATCGGCTGAAAGTAGGCAAGAATGTCAGTCCATGTTGGAGCAGGTTTAGATACAGTCTAAAGTATAGATCTCAAAGTCTGTGCACAGAATTTAGCAAGGGCCTCGCACCTTCTGATGCATCAGGTAGGTGCACAATAGCATAGCCTAACCCTCTGTACTTTGGTCTATATTGATGCGGGACATAGACAGCCAGCTGATGACCAATCCATTAGTGCAATGGATGGCTGGAAGCATTTGTCTTTGCCTTTGCAATACCACAGAAGCAATGCATGGTCAATGTACAGCAATGACACACCTGTGTGAACAGCCAGGAGACCCCCCCCCCCCATGTTATGTTACATAGTTACATAGTTAGTACGGTCGAAAAAAGACATATGTCCATCAAGTTCAACCAGGGAATTAAGGGGTAGGGGTGTGGCGCGATATTGGGGAAGGGATGAGATTTTATATTTCTTCATAAGCATTAATCTTATTTTGTCAATTAGGAACATTCAGCACCCACCCGCTATCAAGGCAGCTGCCTATCATGTCATGCCCTACCTGCACAGGTGTGCTGGCTACTCAAATGATCCAATTAAGGAGGCCATTTAGTCAGCAGCAGCAGAAGTCCTGTGCCTGGACGCTCCAACAGCGGCCAGACACAAGCAGAAGCAGAAGCAGCAGAAGCAGCAGCAGCACCACCTTTTGTTTTTTGGCTGCAGCAGCAGCAAGGCCCACAGGGCTGGCTAGCTGGCTAGCCAGCAAGCAGGTAGCAATGAAAGTAGGAATCTTTCTTTTTAACCCTGTAAGGGGGTGGTGCACTGTACCCGAAGATACTGCCATATCGGGTCAATGCATAGGGCGACGGAAGCAAGCTTCGAAATCGGCCCCCGTTCTCAAAAATCCATTTAATATATGGTCCCCAGATAGGGGACGTATCAGATATTAAACTGATAAGAACAGATTTTTTTTTTTTTTTTTTTTTTTTTTAAAACCTTCAGGTTTGAATTAAAACTTAATCGTTCAGGTTTACTTCACGTTTGCCTCTCAGATTTACTGAACTTAGTCACAATTCATCAAACTCATCATTAGGTTACTTTATCAACATATAACAAAATACACCCAAAAACAAAGTACATAGCATAACAACACACCACCCTCAAACCCTCACCACGTGTCTCCATTTTAAAAACTTCCAAGTCCCCTCCGCATCATCCTCTCCAAATCTCTTCTTATCCCACAAATATACAGTATGCAATCTATCTAATATCATTCTCATACACTCTTCAACCGACACATCCTTCTTCTTAAATATATACAAATTCCTAACATCCCACAATACCTCCTTAATTATCGCTAACAACACATATAACATTCTCTCCTTCCTCCCACCTACCACCGCCAGACCAAACATAATCACTTCAAAAGACCACTTTCTTACCCCCATCAATTCTTTGGCCAACGGACCAATTCCCTTCCACACTTCTTGCGCTCTATCACAATTCCAAAACAAATGCATAATACTCTCATTCCCTCCACAACCCTCTCTCGGACATCTCTCACTCCTTCCAATCCCCCGACTCTTCTGTACCTCTCTTACTGGCAATGCACCATGCAAACTCTGCCATACAATCTCTCTCTGTCTATTAGTCATACCATCTGTCTGCAAACTCTTCCACACTTTACTCACATTCTGTCCTCTCACCATATTAATATTACACTGAACTTCCTTCTCCCTAATACACTTCACCATACTCTTCTTCTCCTTTAACACATCCTGTCTCACACCTATCAAACCAAACTTTCTCATGAACACCTCAACAAACCCATACCAACCAGGACTCACCAAAGCATACGGCTTTCTCAGATCTCTCTCCATCCACCCTAATCTGCATAACACACCCCCTCCTAGAAACCTCATCATACATGCAAATTTCCACTGCTCTCCCATACTTCTCCTCACAGCAAACAATAGATTAATCCCCAGATACACTTCAACATTAGGAAAATTCATTCCTCCATTCCTACACTCTTTCATCACATTCTCTCTTCTCACCTTCTCCACTTTCGACCCCCAGAAAAATACAAACAAAATCCTATTCAACTTTCTCAGTGTCATATAACCTGGTGGAAACACCAAAGCCACATACAACAGGATCGGCAATATCACACTCTTGATCACCACAATCTTACCAATCATTGACAACTCTCTCATACTCCAAAAATCCAACTTCCTTTTTATTCTAACACCAACCTCTTCCCAACTTTCTCTTCCATCCAGCCTCTCATCAAATTTAACTCCCAACACCTTAATCGCTCCGTCTACACATTTCACCCCTACATCCTCTACTTCATACATCCTTCCAAAAACCTTATACTCACTCTTATCCCAATTAACTCTAAAACCAGAAGCACCACAAAAATACCCAGCCAACAACTTTGCTCTCTGCAAAGCTCCAACATACTCACAGATCACACAAACATCATCCATATATGCCAACACTTTCAAGTCTCTCCCACCACTCCCAGGAATCCTCACACCTCTCATACACTTATCCCTTCTCAACAACTCCAACAAAGGCTCTATCGCACATATAAAGACCAAGGGTGACAGGGGACACCCCTGTCTCACTCCAGAACACACATTCACTTTCTTACTAACCCAGCCATTAATTAATACTTTACTATACACTCCATCATACAATACTCTAATCATTTTAACAAAACCTTCCGGAAAACCCATTCTATCCAACACTTTAAATAAAAACTCATGTGACAACCTATCAAAAGCTTTCTCAAAATCCAAAGACAACACTCCAACACACTGATCTCTACCCAAGCAATCCCATAATACATCACGCAACAAACCCAAATTCTCACTTATCCTTCTTTTTGGCACACCACATACTTGTTCTTCTCCAATCACCTGATCAATCACATCCCTCATTCTATTCGCCAACACCTTTGCAAGAATTTTATAATCAACATTCAATAACGTAATCGGTCTCCAATTCCTCACATCCTTTCTATCCCCTTTTTTAAAGATCAATACCACCACTCCACTCTTCATACTTTCCTCCAATCTACCATTCTTGCACACAAAATCATAAATCTCCACCAAATCCACTTTAACCGTCTCCCACATTCTAGCATAAAATTCCACCGGCAACCCATCCTCACCTGGTGTCTTATTTCTAGCCATACTTTTAATCACCAACTCCAATTCTTTCACTCCCACACCTTTCACCAGGCTATCTGCCTCCCTGTCATGCACTCTGCTCTCAATCTTCCCAATCACCTCAGACTGCAGACCCATATCACACTCCTTCTCAGCATATAAATCCTTATAAAAATCCTCAACCACACTCAACACTCTTTTACCTTTAACCATCACACCATCCTTATCATACACCTCTATCAACTCCTCTCTTTTACCAGACACCCTTTTAAAGAAAAACCTTGAGCATCTCTCACCCTTCTCCAACTTATTCAACTTAGCCTGATACACAATCTCTCTTCCTCTCTCCAACATCCACTTCTCTACTTCCTTCTTAATCTCTTCAATCTCACTCTCCACACAACCACCACTCTTCCTCCATTTTTTCAAAAAGATCAATCTCTTCTGCAGCCACTCATACCTTCTTCTCTTTCCCGCAGCTCTCTTATACCCCTCTCTTTTAAAGAAAACATGCGTTCTCTCCTTCACCCAACTCCACCACTGCAATACATCCACAAAATCAGCTTTCCTCCTCTTCCAAACCTCATACTTCTTCACATACCTCTCATACACCCCTCCCTCCTCCATCAAACTAACATTCAATTTCCATAAACCCCGCCCACTCAAACATTCCACATTAAACCCCAAATCACATCTTACACACTCATGATCTGAATACAATACCTTCATTTGCATATACTCCCTACCCAACACTCCTTTTGACACAAAACACATATCCAATCTTGAAGCACACTTTCCCCTATCTGAAAAATAAGTCGGACACACATCAACATTACACAATTTAGCCACATCTTGCAACCTCAAATCATTCACCACATTCCTCAACATCCTACCAGATACATCGATCTTACTCCCTTCAATCTCACAATTGAAATCCCCCACACATACCATAGGCTCTCTCCCCGGCAAAAACAACTTTAACTTCTCAAACAACTCCACCCTCTCATTCTTCTTAACAGACGCATACACATTAAATATTCGAACCTTAACTCCACCCACCTCCACCTTAACCATCAAACACCTTCCCTCTTCAATCACTGAATGGCTCTCTACCTTGAACCTCTTATCCTTAAATAACACACCAACCCCATCATTCCTATTTACAGAAGACATAGACCACACAGAATCCCCATATCCCCACTCCCCCTTCCCTACCTCTTCCACCAACCCACACTCTTGTACACAAATAACATCAGCCCCCATACCTGCCAACTCCTGCAAAATTGCAGCCCTCCTAACCCTACTCCTAAACACCCTAACATTAGATGAAATTATTTTAAAAGACATACTACTATCCCCATATGAAAAAAACAAACAAAGGAAAAAACACAACAAAACAATCACCTATATACAAAAGAAAACACCAATCAATGCGATGTTCTACGGGTTAAGGTACCAAGCGGTACTTGTCCATCACCTTCCTGATCCACCTCGGATCTAAATAATGGTTCGAAAGGGTTTCTCGAACTAAACGAAGTCTCCTCACTCCTCTCAGCCCATTCTTTCTTTCTCGCTTTTTTTGGATACCTGTGACACAAATCATCCGCCACTTTCTTCCCTCTATGCCTTCCTGAAGACACAGCACTCTCTGAATCGGTAGTAAAATCTTCAATCACAGGCTCATTCTCCATCTCTTCCTCCAACTCCTTCTGCACCACAGCCACAGTCTTGCTCTCCATAAGCTTAAGTCCAGGTTTTCCCGCCAAAACGGGTTTTCCCTCCAAAATTGGATTTCCCTCCAAAATTGGAGACCCCTCCAAAACTGGAGTCCCCTCCAAAACTGGAGTCCCCTCCATCACAGCACTTGTCTCCATTTTATCTCTCTCTTCCAGGTATCTCTTTCCCTCCTCCTGCTTCCTTTCTACCTCTTTCTGTCTTTCGATCTTCTCCTCCTCCCTCCTTTTTCTCTCTTCCGGGCACTCTCTCATCACATGTCCAGCCTCTCCACATACATGGCATTTTTTTGGCTCAGGACACGCATTGGCCTCATGTCCCTCTTTCTGGCAATTCCTGCACACTCTCACAGCCGCACAATTCTCCTTCACATGCCCAAACATATGGCACTTTCTGCAGAACATGGGCTGCCCAGGGTAGGTAAGATAACCTCTCTGCCCCGCAATAGAAAAACTCGCCGGGGGATGCTGCACTCCGTAAATTCCACTGGCATCTTGCTTCAACTTCACCAAAAACTTATACTCCGCATTAAACACTCCCAATATGCTCTTCTGTGCAATCCCTCCTCTGACAGTCTCACAGTACTGCTTCAAAAAATTTTCCACCAACTTCACATCCATAAACGGGTTGTATACACGGACTAAAAGGGGTTTCTCCTCCAACTCAAACAAAGGCTCAAACGACACATTCTTCATAATGGTATTTTCCACATTCTCACGCAGGCTCTGGTAAAAGGACAGGCACCCATTAATAGTGTAGAAACTCACATCATATATACCTTGCCGCTTACTTTCCTGTAAGCAAAAGACGTCCTTCATCGGTATCCCGGCCATGTCCTCCACCAAACGACGCCCCACAAACGTGATCTTATTCTTCTCCACATCAGAAACCTCCACCTTCACCCGAATAGTGTTCTTAACGAATCCAGCTGCCATCTTCTCTGTCGGTCTGAGACCACAGTATCGCCTCCTGAAAAAACCCTCTGCAAGCAGAGAAACACGCACCCCTGACCCAGACCAAGTTTACACTTGATCTGAGCCAAAAGGCCGAGAAGCGATAACCGTGAAAGGGGCGGGCCCAACAAGGTGCCCTTCATGGGCACTATCACTGCTTGCTGTCAGGGAGGCTGCCAGACAATTTTCCATGCACACTCTGGGCTGGGGGGCAGTCAACCACCAGTACACACAGCAGAACCTAAACCCATACCATTATTGCTAAGCAGCAAGACAGGGGCCCATTGCACTCCCACGGGGCCTTTTTAAATGCAATCCATAACCCGGATTTGCCAGGAACCCTTCTTACTCCTCCTACTTGCATGTGACACTGGGCTTAGGATCTGCATAGGAAACACACACACAAGCACACACCTACCTTTGTTGCCTGCAGATGCCTCCTTGGCTGTCCCCAAACGGTATCAAACCAACACCCACGGGAAGCTGTAAGCATAGAGGACATGCCTGCACCCCATTGGACTTACCTGTGTGGGTTAAACCCGGGTTATTTGACAACCTATGGCGGTGATGGTTCTGCTCAGGCAGAGCAGTGCTGATGCTCCTCATAAAGCTGTCGCTGCTGTGAAGGTTCTAGGTGACATCACAAATCCCTATGGTTACATACACAACAAAGCTGGGTTGTTGTTGTTTACACTCTGCAAGGCCTGTGGAAGTGAGTGACATCATAGCACTGTAGTTCTGAGGGTTCTAGATGGATGCAACAATCTCCTGTTGCTTCTATGAAGGCCATAATAGACGACATCACCAAACAGCTCCATAGTCACATACACAGCAAAGGAGAGATGTTGTTTACACCTAGTGATGTCAGTGGTATTGAGTGACATCACAGCACAGTGCTAAGGCTCCTGGGCCTGGACACAGCAGCGGCTGCAATATCTCAACGGAGAATACGTTTATATATATGTGTGTGTGTGCGCGTATATATATATATATATATATATATATATATATATATATATTTCTCCGCCGAAATCACTTTTAAACCCATTTCCACCTTTTTTTCCCTTCTCTTCCTCTTACTTTTTTTTCACGTTTTTTTACGTTTTTCTCCTTTTCGCCTCTTTTCTGGGCGTATTATTCTTCTTTTTCTTCTTTTTTTTCGTCTAATGCATACCCCATCAGTGCAGCAATGCTTATTCAATACCGCCAGCAGATGGAGACACTGGGGGATCATTTTCTAAGGATTTATACTGATTTTTCCTGTCTGAATTTGTCGCACAGAAAGTTGCAGGCCAAATATGTGTGACATTTCTGCGACTTTAGCTTCTAGAGCATTTTTACAACATTATACATAGGTGCTGAATACATAAAAAGCGACTGTTCAGCGACAGACAAGTCGCATCGGCTGAAAGTAGGCCAGAATGTCAGTCCATGTTGGAGCAGGTTTAGATACAGTCTAAAGTATAGATCTCAAAGTCTGTGCACAGAATTTAGCAAGGGCCTCGCACCTTCTGATGCATCAGGTAGGTGCACAATAGCATAGCCTAACCCTCTGTACTTTGGTCTATATTGATGCGGGACATAGACAGCCAGCTGATGACCAATCCATTAGTGCAATGGATGGCTGGAAGCATTTGTCTTTGCCTTTGCAATACCACAGAAGCAATGCATGGTCAATGTACAGCAATGACACACCTGTGTGAACAGCCAGGAGACCCCCCCCCCCCATGTTATGTTACATAGTTACATAGTTAGCACGGTCGAAAAAAGACATATGTCCATCAAGTTCAACCAGGGAATTAAGGGGTAGGGGTGTGGCGCGATATTGGGGAAGGGATGAGATTTTATATTTCTTCATAAGCATTAATCTTATTTTGTCAATTAGGAACATTCAGCACCCACCCGCTATCAAGGCAGCTGCCTATCATGTCATGCCCTACCTGCACAGGTGTGCTGGCTACTCAAATGATCCAATTAAGGAGGCCATTTAGTCAGCAGCAGCAGAAGTCCTGTGCCTGGACGCTCCAACAGCGGCCAGACACAAGCAGAAGCAGAAGCAGCAGAAGCAGCAGCAGCACCACCTTTTGTTTTTTGGCTGCAGCAGCAGCAAGGCCCACAGGGCTGGCTAGCTGGCTAGCCAGCAAGCAGGTAGCAATGAAAGTAGGAATCTTTCTTTTTAACCCTGTAAGGGGGTGGTGCACTGTACCCGAAGATACTGCCATATCGGGTCAATGCATAGGGCGACGGAAGCAAGCTTCGAAATCGGCCCCCGTTCTCAAAAATCCATTTAATATATGGTCCCCAGATAGGGGACGTATCAGATATTAAACTGATAAGAACAGATACTACACTTGATCTTAGCCAAAAGGCCGAGAAGCGATAACCGTGAAAGGGGCGGGCCCAACAAGGTGCCCTTCATGGGCACTATCACTGCTTGCTGTCAGGGAGGCTGCCAGACAATTTTCCATGCACACTCTGGGCTGGGGGGCAGTCAACCACCAGTACACACAGCAGAACCTAAACCCATACCATTATTGCTAAGCAGCAAGACAGGGGCCCATTGCACTCCCACGGGGCCTTTTTAAATGCAATCCATAACCCGGATTTGCCAGGAACCCTTCTTACTCCTCCTACTTGCATGTGACACTGGGCTTAGGATCTGCATAGGAAACACACACACAAGCACACACCTACCTTTGTTGCCTGCAGATGCCTCCTTGGCTGTCCCCAAACGGTATCAAACCAACACCCACGGGAAGCTGTAAGCATAGAGGACATGCCTGCACCCCATTGGACTTACCTGTGTGGGTTAAACCCGGGTTATTTGACAACCTATGGCGGTGATGGTTCTGCTCAGGCAGAGCAGTGCTGATGCTCCTCATAAAGCTGTCGCTGCTGTGAAGGTTCTAGGTGACATCACAAATCCCTATGGTTACATACACAACAAAGCTGGGTTGTTGTTGTTTACACTCTGCAAGGCCTGTGGAAGTGAGTGACATCATAGCACTGTAGTTCTGAGGGTTCTAGATGGATGCAACAATCTCCTGTTGCTTCTATGAAGGCCATAATAGACCACATCACCAAACAGCTCCATAGTCACATACACAGCAAAGGAGAGATGTTGTTTACACCTAGTGATGTCAGTGGTATTGAGTGACATCACAGCACAGTGCTAAGGCTCCTGGGCCTGGACACAGCAGCGGCTGCAATATCTCAACGGAGAATACGTTTATATATATGTGTGTGTGTGCGCGTATATATATATATATATATATATATATATATATATATATATTTCTCCGCCGAAATCACTTTTAAACCCATTTCCACCTTTTTTTCCCTTCTCTTCCTCTTACTTTTTTTTCACGTTTTTTTACGTTTTTCTCCTTTTCGCCTCTTTTCTGGGCGTATTATTCTTCTTTTTCTTCTTTTTTTTCGTCTAATGCATACCCCATCAGTGCAGCAATGCTTATTCAATACCGCCAGCAGATGGAGACACTGGGGGATCATTTTCTAAGGATTTATACTGATTTTTCCTGTCTGAATTTGTCGCACAGAAAGTTGCAGGCCAAATATGTGTGACATTTCTGCGACTTTAGCTTCTAGAGCATTTTTACAACATTATACATAGGTGCTGAATACATAAAAAGCGACTGTTCAGCGACAGACAAGTCGCATCGGCTGAAAGTAGGCCAGAATGTCAGTCCATGTTGGAGCAGGTTTAGATACAGTCTAAAGTATAGATCTCAAAGTCTGTGCACAGAATTTAGCAAGGGCCTCGCACCTTCTGATGCATCAGGTAGGTGCACAATAGCATAGCCTAACCCTCTGTACTTTGGTCTATATTGATGCGGGACATAGACAGCCAGCTGATGACCAATCCATTAGTGCAATGGATGGCTGGAAGCATTTGTCTTTGCCTTTGCAATACCACAGAAGCAATGCATGGTCAATGTACAGCAATGACACACCTGTGTGAACAGCCAGGAGACCCCCCCCCCCCATGTTATGTTACATAGTTACATAGTTAGCACGGTCGAAAAAAGACATATGTCCATCAAGTTCAACCAGGGAATTAAGGGGTAGGGGTGTGGCGCGATATTGGGGAAGGGATGAGATTTTATATTTCTTCATAAGCATTAATCTTATTTTGTCAATTAGGAACATTCAGCACCCACCCGCTATCAAGGCAGCTGCCTATCATGTCATGCCCTACCTGCACAGGTGTGCTGGCTACTCAAATGATCCAATTAAGGAGGCCATTTAGTCAGCAGCAGCAGAAGTCCTGTGCCTGGACGCTCCAACAGCGGCCAGACACAAGCAGAAGCAGAAGCAGCAGAAGCAGCAGCAGCACCACCTTTTGTTTTTTGGCTGCAGCAGCAGCAAGGCCCACAGGGCTGGCTAGCTGGCTAGCCAGCAAGCAGGTAGCAATGAAAGTAGGAATCTTTCTTTTTAACCCTGTAAGGGGGTGGTGCACTGTACCCGAAGATACTGCCATATCGGGTCAATGCATAGGGCGACGGAAGCAAGCTTCGAAATCGGCCCCCGTTCTCAAAAATCCATTTAATATATGGTCCCCAGATAGGGGACGTATCAGATATTAAACTGATAAGAACAGATTTTTTTTTTTTTTTTTTTTTTTTTACATTTTTATTGAAAAAAACTCAAAAACTTAAATACATCACAAAAAATGTTTACAATACATCAAATACTGTTTTCCATAAATGTAAATTCCACATAGCTAATGCTTTTTTCTGCCCATATCTCTTTTTATCAATTAAATAGTACAAGTAAACTTCACTGTATATCATCTTCAAACATTCTTTTTCACAAATAAAATCTCTTTTGAAGACAAGGATATTACGAACTTTCCATAATACATTTTTTGTACAGTTGATAAAAATCCACAAAATTCTCTCTTTTTCTTTTGTAACTCCATCACTTTTGCCATATAAAACAACTTCATGATTTAAAACTTTTAGACCTGTTAGGAATTTCAATAAAGAACCAATTAGTCTAAAAACCTTTTGTGCAAAATAACAATTCCAGAAAAGGTGCAAAACAGTTTCATCTATATTGCAATTATCCCGGGGACAGACACATACAGCATTTAGACCTCTTCTATATTGGAAAAATCTTACCGGAAGACACTCATGGATAATCATCCATGCTAAATCCTTGTGCTCATTAAAAAGATATGGCTCGTTTACCTTTTTCCATATTTGTACACACCTATTATAAGAAAAATTAGAGACCATACATATTTCTTCTTGCAAATTTAACTGTACTTCTATCTTGCGAGCATCCCTCAAGGTTAACAAGTCAAAGTCTTTAAGGTTATACATACGTATAATTTTTTCTAAGATGGCATAATGTTTAGGCGGAGTTAAAAGTACAGGAGAAGATAATGATAAAAACACCCATTCTCTTTTTCTAAAAATATGTCCCGCAGAGTACTTTAAAAAACAGGACCATACACTTTTCATAAAAAGTCCCCTAAAACACCAACTAAAAAACCTTAAGTATAAAAATTTTCTAATACAGGGAACCTGTTTTCCTCCATTTTTTTGTGACTTATACATAGTATCTCTTTTTAATTTTTCTGCTTTAGAACTCCATAGAAACTCAAAGAGAATCCTCTGAAGTTGCCTAGACATAAGTTCATTAGGAGGATAAATCATATTTAAATAGAGCATAATGGGTATTAGCATAGCCTTAATCACCAAAATTTTACCTTCTAAGGATAATTTCCTAAGGGACCAAAAGTCTACCTTTTTCTTTACCTTTTCTTTTACCATTAGCCAACTTTCCTCACCATTGTTATTTTTATCAAAGATGACTCCAAGGATTTTTATTTTTTCTGACTGTAATTTTAGGTTTGGTATTTGCACGTTTTCCCATTTACCTATATAAAAACAGTCACATTTAGATAAATTAAGTTTAAAAGCAGAAGCTTTACAAAAGAAATCAGTAACATCAACAACTCTTTGTAAAGAGAAGGCACTTTCACAAAAAACATTAATATCATCCATATAGCCACACACTTTAAGGGTGGCATTATTACCTCCAGGAACTGGCACTCCTTTTATTATTTTATCATTCCTTATTAAGTTTAACAGAGGTTCTATTGCACATATAAACAGTATAGGAGACAGAGGGCAGCCTTGCTTTACCCCTGATGATAAATTAATAAAATCTGTAAGGAAACCATTTATTAAAATCCTGCTAAAAGAACCTTTATATAAGAGAGCAATTTGCTGAATAAATATGTTAGGAAAACCCATGCGTTGTAAAACCATCCATAAAAAACAATGTGATACTCTATCGAACGCTTTATGAAAATCTAGAGATAGAATGGCTAGATTTTGATTCCGCTCTTGCTGATACCATATGACGTCCCTAATAGCATTTAAAGGTTCAGCTACACTCCTTCCTGGGACACCACATACCTGATCCACATGGATGACCTTGTACAAAAACGGCTTCATTCTGTTAACAAAAATTTTTGACATAATCTTATAATCAACATTAAGAAGCGTAATTGGTCTCCAATTTTCTAAGCTGTTCCTATCCCCCTTTTTGGGGATCAGAGACACTATACCACTCCTCCAAGATAAAGGTAGAACATCAGAATTAAAAGCCTCCTTAAAAATATTAAGCAAATCATCTTTAAAAATCTCCCAAAAGGTTTTATAAAACTCTACAGGAAGTCCATCAGAACCTGGTGTTTTACCTGTGGATAAACTTTTAGCAGCAATTTCTAATTCTTGGCATCTTACTTCTGTGCAAAGTGCATCTTGGTCCTCCTTACTTAAACCACAATCTAAAGTGCTTAGGAGAAAATTAGCAGCAGATATATCAATGGGTTTCTCATTAAACAGATCTTGATAAAAGGATTTAGCTTTGGATAACATTCCTACATTAGTAGTTTCATCCTCAATGTTAATCATTAACTTTTTTGTTTCCATTACCTTTTTAAAAAAGAATCTTGTACACTTTTCATCCTTCTCTTTACATTCAACTTTGGAGTTAAAAATTATTTCTTTCCCTTTGTTAGTTATAGCCTTCTGAATATCACTTTTAACACTTAAAATCAGATCGTCTACATATACACCCAGCTCTTTGAGTTGATAATAGGTTTGTAGTTTTGTGTTAAGATCTCTATACCATTTCAATTTCTCTTTTGTTTTTTTAACACCCATCTTAATAAAATACTCTTTAAATTTTACCTTGCAGAATTCCCACCATGCTAAAAGAGAATTAAAATTAGTCCTTGAGTTCTGCAATTTTTTAAAAAGATAGATAAAATTACATTTAATTTCTTCATCTTCAAGCAAAGAGACATTCAGACGCCAGACTCCTTTGGCTCTGCAAACCCCATCAAACTTACATGTAGCAGATAAAATCTTATGATCTGAAAAAAAGGTAGAAGTCAATTGCATATTCCCATAAAATGCAAATCCAGAAGCAAAAATATAATCAATCCTTGACATATAAAGGCTATTCCCCCAGGTATACCCAGGGTCATTAGGGAAAGAGGTTCTCCACAAATCTTTTAAATTAAAATCAACTATAAAATCCTTTAGTTGTTTTTCAGTCTTATCTTTCCTTTGTTCAGATCCTCCAGCCCGCTCCTCTCCTGCCATTATACAATTAAAATCACCAGCGATGATAAGCGGGGATGAACCCGGTAAATAAAACTGAATTTTCTCTAATAAATCAGATCTTTCATCCTTATCTGGAGAGGCATATACATTTAAAAGTCTCATATTCATGTCATTATAAATAATATGAACGAGCAGGGCTCTACCGGGTACAATGTCTGTGAAGGAGGTAACTTTATACTCACTGCTCTTGAACAGTATGCCAACACCAGTCACTTTCCTCTCATTATCCCCTGACCACACAGACGGGCCAAGAGTCCATTCAGATCTCAAAGATGAATAATTGATATCATAATCAATGGCACATTCCTGTAAAAATAAAATGTCTGTAGGCAAAGAAGACAAGAAAGAAAATAAAGCAGCCCTCCTCTCTGGGCTCTTCAAACTCCTCACATTGAAGGAGGAGATATTAACACTTGGTAGCTCCTGGGTCATTCATTATCCTCAGACAAAGAACCCCAATCTGTAGGTGGTGACACAAATTCCTCAATATTAACAGGGTCGGATGCTGTTATAACCTTTTGGCAGACAATCTCCACGTTCCCCTCGTCCGCACTAACTCGACCACTCCTTTTGATGTTAAGGCCCTTTTCCTCTTTCCGGTCTCTGCTTTTCCTCTTTCGCCGTTCTTCTACATCCATCTCCTCTGTATCCCTTCTGGGCGGTCCAGGACCCTCAACTTCCATGAGAGGAGAACCCCTCACTTCTGTCTCAGGTCCCACGACCTTCCCCGGGGACACAATGCTTTTGGAGACATGAGCCACAGCAGGTATCACAGGAATTCCGGTAGCAGAAGACTCAGGCATCACTTTCAGGGTGTGGGTCTTAGGCACAGGCACAGCATCCATGGAGCTCTTCCTCATCGAGGGACCAGCCGACGTAGCCACAATATTGGCCCAGGAGCGTTGAGGACAATCCTTAAAAGCGTGTCCTTTCTGCTTACACACATTACACAGAATCTCATTTTGACAGTCAAAAGTGGTGTGGCCTTTTTGGCCACATCTTTTGCAAATAACCACTTCCTCTTTGCAAGATTCTTGTGTATGACCATATTCATGGCATTTCCTGCAATAATACGGCATCCCAGGGTAGAATAAATAGCCACGTTTACGCCCAATTAAAAAATTTGCAGGTGGGCGACACAGACCTCCAATTCCTCTCACATCCTCTCTGAACTTAACAGCAAACTTATGCTTTCCAGTCCAAAAGTCCATTGCATTCATTATTTTATGAGAGTATTTGACTTCCGCACAATATTGGTTTAAAAATAAGACAATGTCTCTTATATCAACGTATGGATCGTGCATAGTAACCACCAGTGGAACATCGCCATTAGAATATAGAGCAATGAAAACAAGTCCTTTCATATCCTCCTCATTGGCAAGCTCCCGAACTTTCTCAAACATATGGTCACATGCAGATGCGGAAGTCAAGGTAAGAATGAAAAGTCCTTTACCTGGGTCTTTTAGGCAAAACACATCTTCTCTCTGAATGTGCAATAAATCCAGCATAATTCTCTTGACAAAAAATTCCAAAGTCATCTTCTCCTTTTTCTCCTCATCCACTTCAATACGGAAGGTGTTCTTAATCCGAGTTTCAGTATGCGCAGCAAACCTAAGGGTCGCCATGGGGGATCGCCTTCCCGTTCTTTGTAAGTCCTCCTCCTATAGCAGCATGAGGCTTAAGACGGCTAAAAAACCGTCGATGCCTCAAGGCCGAAGGTTCGACGAACTCAGAGCCCCTTGACAAGATACAAGATCTTAGCCAAAAGGCCGAGAAGCGATAACCGTGAAAGGGGCGGGCCCAACAAGGTGCCCTTCATGGGCACTATCACTGCTTGCTGTCAGGGAGGCTGCCAGACAATTTTCCATGCACACTCTGGGCTGGGGGGCAGTCAACCACCAGTACACACAGCAGAACCTAAACCCATACCATTATTGCTAAGCAGCAAGACAGGGGCCCATTGCACTCCCACGGGGCCTTTTTAAATGCAATCCATAACCCGGATTTGCCAGGAACCCTTCTTACTCCTCCTACTTGCATGTGACACTGGGCTTAGGATCTGCATAGGAAACACACACACAAGCACACACCTACCTTTGTTGCCTGCAGATGCCTCCTTGGCTGTCCCCAAACGGTATCAAACCAACACCCACGGGAAGCTGTAAGCATAGAGGACATGCCTGCACCCCATTGGACTTACCTGTGTGGGTTAAACCCGGGTTATTTGACAACCTATGGCGGTGATGGTTCTGCTCAGGCAGAGCAGTGCTGATGCTCCTCATAAAGCTGTCGCTGCTGTGAAGGTTCTAGGTGACATCACAAATCCCTATGGTTACATACACAACAAAGCTGGGTTGTTGTTGTTTACACTCTGCAAGGCCTGTGGAAGTGAGTGACATCATAGCACTGTAGTTCTGAGGGTTCTAGATGGATGCAACAATCTCCTGTTGCTTCTATGAAGGCCATAATAGACCACATCACCAAACAGCTCCATAGTCACATACACAGCAAAGGAGAGATGTTGTTTACACCTAGTGATGTCAGTGGTATTGAGTGACATCACAGCACAGTGCTAAGGCTCCTGGGCCTGGACACAGCAGCGGCTGCAATATCTCAACGGAGAATACGTTTATATATATGTGTGTGTGTGCGCGTATATATATATATATATATATATATATATATATATATATATTTCTCCGCCGAAATCACTTTTAAACCCATTTCCACCTTTTTTTCCCTTCTCTTCCTCTTACTTTTTTTTCACGTTTTTTTACGTTTTTCTCCTTTTCGCCTCTTTTCTGGGCGTATTATTCTTCTTTTTCTTCTTTTTTTTCGTCTAATGCATACCCCATCAGTGCAGCAATGCTTATTCAATACCGCCAGCAGATGGAGACACTGGGGGATAATTTTCTAAGGATTTATACAGATTTTTCCTGTCTGAATTTGTCGCACAGAAAGTTGCAGGCCAAATATGTGTGACATTTCTGCGACTTTAGCTTCTAGAGCATTTTTACAACATTATACATAGGTGCTGAATACATAAAAAGCGACTGTTCAGTGACAGACAAGTCGCATCGGCTGAAAGTAGGCAAGAATGTCAGTCCATGTTGGAGCAGGTTTAGATACAGTCTAAAGTATAGATCTCAAAGTCTGTGCACAGAATTTAGCAAGGGCCTCGCACCTTCTGATGCATCAGGTAGGTGCACAATAGCATAGCCTAACCCTCTGTACTTTGGTCTATATTGATGCGGGACATAGACAGCCAGCTGATGACCAATCCATTAGTGCAATGGATGGCTGGAAGCATTTGTCTTTGCCTTTGCAATACCACAGAAGCAATGCATGGTCAATGTACAGCAATGACACACCTGTGTGAACAGCCAGGAGACCCCCCCCCCCCATGTTATGTTACATAGTTACATAGTTAGTACGGTCGAAAAAAGACATATGTCCATCAAGTTCAACCAGGGAATTAAGGGGTAGGGGTGTGGCGCGATATTGGGGAAGGGATGAGATTTTATATTTCTTCATAAGCATTAATCTTATTTTGTCAATTAGGAACATTCAGCACCCACCCGCTATCAAGGCAGCTGCCTATCATGTCATGCCCTACCTGCACAGGTGTGCTGGCTACTCAAATGATCCAATTAAGGAGGCCATTTAGTCAGCAGCAGCAGAAGTCCTGTGCCTGGACGCTCCAACAGCGGCCAGACACAAGCAGAAGCAGAAGCAGCAGAAGCAGCAGCAGCACCACCTTTTGTTTTTTGGCTGCAGCAGCAGCAAGGCCCACAGGGCTGGCTAGCTGGCTAGCCAGCAAGCAGGTAGCAATGAAAGTAGGAATCTTTCTTTTTAACCCTGTAAGGGGGTGGTGCACTGTACCCGAAGATACTGCCATATCGGGTCAATGCATAGGGCGACGGAAGCAAGCTTCGAAATCGGCCCCCGTTCTCAAAAATCCATTTAATATATGGTCCCCAGATAGGGGACGTATCAGATATTAAACTGATAAGAACAGATTTTTTTTTTTTTTTTTTTTTTTTTTTAAAACCTTCAGGTTTGAATTAAAACTTAATCGTTCAGGTTTACTTCACGTTTGCCTCTCAGATTTACTGAACTTAGTCACAATTCATCAAACTCATCATTAGGTTACTTTATCAACATATAACAAAATACACCCAAAAACAAAGTACATAGCATAACAACACACCACCCTCAAACCCTCACCACGTGTCTCCATTTTAAAAACTTCCAAGTCCCCTCCGCATCATCCTCTCCAAATCTCTTCTTATCCCACAAATATACAGTATGCAATCTATCTAATATCATTCTCATACACTCTTCAACCGACACATCCTTCTTCTTAAATATATACAAATTCCTAACATCCCACAATACCTCCTTAATTATCGCTAACAACACATATAACATTCTCTCCTTCCTCCCACCTACCACCGCCAGACCAAACATAATCACTTCAAAAGACCACTTTCTTACCCCCATCAATTCTTTGGCCAACGGACCAATTCCCTTCCACACTTCTTGCGCTCTATCACAATTCCAAAACAAATGCATAATACTCTCATTCCCTCCACAACCCTCTCTCGGACATCTCTCACTCCTTCCAATCCCCCGACTCTTCTGTACCTCTCTTACTGGCAATGCACCATGCAAACTCTGCCATACAATCTCTCTCTGTCTATTAGTCATACCATCTGTCTGCAAACTCTTCCACACTTTACTCACATTCTGTCCTCTCACCATATTAATATTACACTGAACTTCCTTCTCCCTAATACACTTCACCATACTCTTCTTCTCCTTTAACACATCCTGTCTCACACCTATCAAACCAAACTTTCTCATGAACACCTCAACAAACCCATACCAACCAGGACTCACCAAAGCATACGGCTTTCTCAGATCTCTCTCCATCCACCCTAATCTGCATAACACACCCCCTCCTAGAAACCTCATCATACATGCAAATTTCCACTGCTCTCCCATACTTCTCCTCACAGCAAACAATAGATTAATCCCCAGATACACTTCAACATTAGGAAAATTCATTCCTCCATTCCTACACTCTTTCATCACATTCTCTCTTCTCACCTTCTCCACTTTCGACCCCCAGAAAAATACAAACAAAATCCTATTCAACTTTCTCAGTGTCATATAACCTGGTGGAAACACCAAAGCCACATACAACAGGATCGGCAATATCACACTCTTGATCACCACAATCTTACCAATCATTGACAACTCTCTCATACTCCAAAAATCCAACTTCCTTTTTATTCTAACACCAACCTCTTCCCAACTTTCTCTTCCATCCAGCCTCTCATCAAATTTAACTCCCAACACCTTAATCGCTCCGTCTACACATTTCACCCCTACATCCTCTACTTCATACATCCTTCCAAAAACCTTATACTCACTCTTATCCCAATTAACTCTAAAACCAGAAGCACCACAAAAATACCCAGCCAACAACTTTGCTCTCTGCAAAGCTCCAACATACTCACAGATCACACAAACATCATCCATATATGCCAACACTTTCAAGTCTCTCCCACCACTCCCAGGAATCCTCACACCTCTCATACACTTATCCCTTCTCAACAACTCCAACAAAGGCTCTATCGCACATATAAAGACCAAGGGTGACAGGGGACACCCCTGTCTCACTCCAGAACACACATTCACTTTCTTACTAACCCAGCCATTAATTAATACTTTACTATACACTCCATCATACAATACTCTAATCATTTTAACAAAACCTTCCGGAAAACCCATTCTATCCAACACTTTAAATAAAAACTCATGTGACAACCTATCAAAAGCTTTCTCAAAATCCAAAGACAACACTCCAACACACTGATCTCTACCCAAGCAATCCCATAATACATCACGCAACAAACCCAAATTCTCACTTATCCTTCTTTTTGGCACACCACATACTTGTTCTTCTCCAATCACCTGATCAATCACATCCCTCATTCTATTCGCCAACACCTTTGCAAGAATTTTATAATCAACATTCAATAACGTAATCGGTCTCCAATTCCTCACATCCTTTCTATCCCCTTTTTTAAAGATCAATACCACCACTCCACTCTTCATACTTTCCTCCAATCTACCATTCTTGCACACAAAATCATAAATCTCCACCAAATCCACTTTAACCGTCTCCCACATTCTAGCATAAAATTCCACCGGCAACCCATCCTCACCTGGTGTCTTATTTCTAGCCATACTTTTAATCACCAACTCCAATTCTTTCACTCCCACACCTTTCACCAGGCTATCTGCCTCCCTGTCATGCACTCTGCTCTCAATCTTCCCAATCACCTCAGACTGCAGACCCATATCACACTCCTTCTCAGCATATAAATCCTTATAAAAATCCTCAACCACACTCAACACTCTTTTACCTTTAACCATCACACCATCCTTATCATACACCTCTATCAACTCCTCTCTTTTACCAGACACCCTTTTAAAGAAAAACCTTGAGCATCTCTCACCCTTCTCCAACTTATTCAACTTAGCCTGATACACAATCTCTCTTCCTCTCTCCAACATCCACTTCTCTACTTCCTTCTTAATCTCTTCAATCTCACTCTCCACACAACCACCACTCTTCCTCCATTTTTTCAAAAAGATCAATCTCTTCTGCAGCCACTCATACCTTCTTCTCTTTCCCGCAGCTCTCTTATACCCCTCTCTTTTAAAGAAAACATGCGTTCTCTCCTTCACCCAACTCCACCACTGCAATACATCCACAAAATCAGCTTTCCTCCTCTTCCAAACCTCATACTTCTTCACATACCTCTCATACACCCCTCCCTCCTCCATCAAACTAACATTCAATTTCCATAAACCCCGCCCACTCAAACATTCCACATTAAACCCCAAATCACATCTTACACACTCATGATCTGAATACAATACCTTCATTTGCATATACTCCCTACCCAACACTCCTTTTGACACAAAACACATATCCAATCTTGAAGCACACTTTCCCCTATCTGAAAAATAAGTCGGACACACATCAACATTACACAATTTAGCCACATCTTGCAACCTCAAATCATTCACCACATTCCTCAACATCCTACCAGATACATCGATCTTACTCCCTTCAATCTCACAATTGAAATCCCCCACACATACCATAGGCTCTCTCCCCGGCAAAAACAACTTTAACTTCTCAAACAACTCCACCCTCTCATTCTTCTTAACAGACGCATACACATTAAATATTCGAACCTTAACTCCACCCACCTCCACCTTAACCATCAAACACCTTCCCTCTTCAATCACTGAATGGCTCTCTACCTTGAACCTCTTATCCTTAAATAACACACCAACCCCATCATTCCTATTTACAGAAGACATAGACCACACAGAATCCCCATATCCCCACTCCCCCTTCCCTACCTCTTCCACCAACCCACACTCTTGTACACAAATAACATCAGCCCCCATACCTGCCAACTCCTGCAAAATTGCAGCCCTCCTAACCCTACTCCTAAACACCCTAACATTAGATGAAATTATTTTAAAAGACATACTACTATCCCCATATGAAAAAAACAAACAAAGGAAAAAACACAACAAAACAATCACCTATATACAAAAGAAAACACCAATCAATGCGATGTTCTACGGGTTAAGGTACCAAGCGGTACTTGTCCATCACCTTCCTGATCCACCTCGGATCTAAATAATGGTTCGAAAGGGTTTCTCGAACTAAACGAAGTCTCCTCACTCCTCTCAGCCCATTCTTTCTTTCTCGCTTTTTTTGGATACCTGTGACACAAATCATCCGCCACTTTCTTCCCTCTATGCCTTCCTGAAGACACAGCACTCTCTGAATCGGTAGTAAAATCTTCAATCACAGGCTCATTCTCCATCTCTTCCTCCAACTCCTTCTGCACCACAGCCACAGTCTTGCTCTCCATAAGCTTAAGTCCAGGTTTTCCCGCCAAAACGGGTTTTCCCTCCAAAATTGGATTTCCCTCCAAAATTGGAGACCCCTCCAAAACTGGAGTCCCCTCCAAAACTGGAGTCCCCTCCATCACAGCACTTGTCTCCATTTTATCTCTCTCTTCCAGGTATCTCTTTCCCTCCTCCTGCTTCCTTTCTACCTCTTTCTGTCTTTCGATCTTCTCCTCCTCCCTCCTTTTTCTCTCTTCCGGGCACTCTCTCATCACATGTCCAGCCTCTCCACATACATGGCATTTTTTTGGCTCAGGACACGCATTGGCCTCATGTCCCTCTTTCTGGCAATTCCTGCACACTCTCACAGCCGCACAATTCTCCTTCACATGCCCAAACATATGGCACTTTCTGCAGAACATGGGCTGCCCAGGGTAGGTAAGATAACCTCTCTGCCCCGCAATAGAAAAACTCGCCGGGGGATGCTGCACTCCGTAAATTCCACTGGCATCTTGCTTCAACTTCACCAAAAACTTATACTCCGCATTAAACACTCCCAATATGCTCTTCTGTGCAATCCCTCCTCTGACAGTCTCACAGTACTGCTTCAAAAAATTTTCCACCAACTTCACATCCATAAACGGGTTGTATACACGGACTAAAAGGGGTTTCTCCTCCAACTCAAACAAAGGCTCAAACGACACATTCTTCATAATGGTATTTTCCACATTCTCACGCAGGCTCTGGTAAAAGGACAGGCACCCATTAATAGTGTAGAAACTCACATCATATATACCTTGCCGCTTACTTTCCTGTAAGCAAAAGACGTCCTTCATCGGTATCCCGGCCATGTCCTCCACCAAACGACGCCCCACAAACGTGATCTTATTCTTCTCCACATCAGAAACCTCCACCTTCACCCGAATAGTGTTCTTAACGAATCCAGCTGCCATCTTCTCTGTCGGTCTGAGACCACAGTATCGCCTCCTGAAAAAACCCTCTGCAAGCAGAGAAACACGCACCCCTGACCCAGACCAAGTTTACACTTGATCTGAGCCAAAAGGCCGAGAAGCGATAACCGTGAAAGGGGCGGGCCCAACAAGGTGCCCTTCATGGGCACTATCACTGCTTGCTGTCAGGGAGGCTGCCAGACAATTTTCCATGCACACTCTGGGCTGGGGGGCAGTCAACCACCAGTACACACAGCAGAACCTAAACCCATACCATTATTGCTAAGCAGCAAGACAGGGGCCCATTGCACTCCCACGGGGCCTTTTTAAATGCAATCCATAACCCGGATTTGCCAGGAACCCTTCTTACTCCTCCTACTTGCATGTGACACTGGGCTTAGGATCTGCATAGGAAACACACACACAAGCACACACCTACCTTTGTTGCCTGCAGATGCCTCCTTGGCTGTCCCCAAACGGTATCAAACCAACACCCACGGGAAGCTGTAAGCATAGAGGACATGCCTGCACCCCATTGGACTTACCTGTGTGGGTTAAACCCGGGTTATTTGACAACCTATGGCGGTGATGGTTCTGCTCAGGCAGAGCAGTGCTGATGCTCCTCATAAAGCTGTCGCTGCTGTGAAGGTTCTAGGTGACATCACAAATCCCTATGGTTACATACACAACAAAGCTGGGTTGTTGTTGTTTACACTCTGCAAGGCCTGTGGAAGTGAGTGACATCATAGCACTGTAGTTCTGAGGGTTCTAGATGGATGCAACAATCTCCTGTTGCTTCTATGAAGGCCATAATAGACGACATCACCAAACAGCTCCATAGTCACATACACAGCAAAGGAGAGATGTTGTTTACACCTAGTGATGTCAGTGGTATTGAGTGACATCACAGCACAGTGCTAAGGCTCCTGGGCCTGGACACAGCAGCGGCTGCAATATCTCAACGGAGAATACGTTTATATATATGTGTGTGTGTGCGCGTATATATATATATATATATATATATATATATATATATATATATTTCTCCGCCGAAATCACTTTTAAACCCATTTCCACCTTTTTTTCCCTTCTCTTCCTCTTACTTTTTTTTCACGTTTTTTTACGTTTTTCTCCTTTTCGCCTCTTTTCTGGGCGTATTATTCTTCTTTTTCTTCTTTTTTTTCGTCTAATGCATACCCCATTAGTGCAGCAATGCTTATTCAATACCGCCAGCAGATGGAGACACTGGGGGATCATTTTCTAAGGATTTATACTGATTTTTCCTGTCTGAATTTGTCGCACAGAAAGTTGCAGGCCAAATATGTGTGACATTTCTGCGACTTTAGCTTCTAGAGCATTTTTACAACATTATACATAGGTGCTGAATACATAAAAAGCGACTGTTCAGCGACAGACAAGTCGCATCGGCTGAAAGTAGGCCAGAATGTCAGTCCATGTTGGAGCAGGTTTAGATACAGTCTAAAGTATAGATCTCAAAGTCTGTGCACAGAATTTAGCAAGGGCCTCGCACCTTCTGATGCATCAGGTAGGTGCACAATAGCATAGCCTAACCCTCTGTACTTTGGTCTATATTGATGCGGGACATAGACAGCCAGCTGATGACCAATCCATTAGTGCAATGGATGGCTGGAAGCATTTGTCTTTGCCTTTGCAATACCACAGAAGCAATGCATGGTCAATGTACAGCAATGACACACCTGTGTGAACAGCCAGGAGACCCCCCCCCCCCCCATGTTATGTTACATAGTTACATAGTTAGCACGGTCGAAAAAAGACATATGTCCATCAAGTTCAACCAGGGAATTAAGGGGTAGGGGTGTGGCGCGATATTGGGGAAGGGATGAGATTTTATATTTCTTCATAAGCATTAATCTTATTTTGTCAATTAGGAACATTCAGCACCCACCCGCTATCAAGGCAGCTGCCTATCATGTCATGCCCTACCTGCACAGGTGTGCTGGCTACTCAAATGATCCAATTAAGGAGGCCATTTAGTCAGCAGCAGCAGAAGTCCTGTGCCTGGACGCTCCAACAGCGGCCAGACACAAGCAGAAGCAGAAGCAGCAGAAGCAGCAGCAGCACCACCTTTTGTTTTTTGGCTGCAGCAGCAGCAAGGCCCACAGGGCTGGCTAGCTGGCTAGCCAGCAAGCAGGTAGCAATGAAAGTAGGAATCTTTCTTTTTAACCCTGTAAGGGGGTGGTGCACTGTACCCGAAGATACTGCCATATCGGGTCAATGCATAGGGCGACGGAAGCAAGCTTCGAAATCGGCCCCCGTTCTCAAAAATCCATTTAATATATGGTCCCCAGATAGGGGACGTATCAGATATTAAACTGATAAGAACAGATACTACACTTGATCTTAGCCAAAAGGCCGAGAAGCGATAACCGTGAAAGGGGCGGGCCCAACAAGGTGCCCTTCATGGGCACTATCACTGCTTGCTGTCAGGGAGGCTGCCAGACAATTTTCCATGCACACTCTGGGCTGGGGGGCAGTCAACCACCAGTACACACAGCAGAACCTAAACCCATACCATTATTGCTAAGCAGCAAGACAGGGGCCCATTGCACTCCCACGGGGCCTTTTTAAATGCAATCCATAACCCGGATTTGCCAGGAACCCTTCTTACTCCTCCTACTTGCATGTGACACTGGGCTTAGGATCTGCATAGGAAACACACACACAAGCACACACCTACCTTTGTTGCCTGCAGATGCCTCCTTGGCTGTCCCCAAACGGTATCAAACCAACACCCACGGGAAGCTGTAAGCATAGAGGACATGCCTGCACCCCATTGGACTTACCTGTGTGGGTTAAACCCGGGTTATTTGACAACCTATGGCGGTGATGGTTCTGCTCAGGCAGAGCAGTGCTGATGCTCCTCATAAAGCTGTCGCTGCTGTGAAGGTTCTAGGTGACATCACAAATCCCTATGGTTACATACACAACAAAGCTGGGTTGTTGTTGTTTACACTCTGCAAGGCCTGTGGAAGTGAGTGACATCATAGCACTGTAGTTCTGAGGGTTCTAGATGGATGCAACAATCTCCTGTTGCTTCTATGAAGGCCATAATAGACCACATCACCAAACAGCTCCATAGTCACATACACAGCAAAGGAGAGATGTTGTTTACACCTAGTGATGTCAGTGGTATTGAGTGACATCACAGCACAGTGCTAAGGCTCCTGGGCCTGGACACAGCAGCGGCTGCAATATCTCAACGGAGAATACGTTTATATATATGTGTGTGTGTGCGCGTATATATATATATATATATATATATATATATATATATATATATATTTCTCCGCCGAAATCACTTTTAAACCCATTTCCACCTTTTTTTCCCTTCTCTTCCTCTTACTTTTTTTTCACGTTTTTTTACGTTTTTCTCCTTTTCGCCTCTTTTCTGGGCGTATTATTCTTCTTTTTCTTCTTTTTTTTCGTCTAATGCATACCCCATCAGTGCAGCAATGCTTATTCAATACCGCCAGCAGATGGAGACACTGGGGGATAATTTTCTAAGGATTTATACAGATTTTTCCTGTCTGAATTTGTCGCACAGAAAGTTGCAGGCCAAATATGTGTGACATTTCTGCGACTTTAGCTTCTAGAGCATTTTTACAACATTATACATAGGTGCTGAATACATAAAAAGCGACTGTTCAGTGACAGACAAGTCGCATCGGCTGAAAGTAGGCAAGAATGTCAGTCCATGTTGGAGCAGGTTTAGATACAGTCTAAAGTATAGATCTCAAAGTCTGTGCACAGAATTTAGCAAGGGCCTCGCACCTTCTGATGCATCAGGTAGGTGCACAATAGCATAGCCTAACCCTCTGTACTTTGGTCTATATTGATGCGGGACATAGACAGCCAGCTGATGACCAATCCATTAGTGCAATGGATGGCTGGAAGCATTTGTCTTTGCCTTTGCAATACCACAGAAGCAATGCATGGTCAATGTACAGCAATGACACACCTGTGTGAACAGCCAGGAGACCCCCCCCCCCCATGTTATGTTACATAGTTACATAGTTAGTACGGTCGAAAAAAGACATATGTCCATCAAGTTCAACCAGGGAATTAAGGGGTAGGGGTGTGGCGCGATATTGGGGAAGGGATGAGATTTTATATTTCTTCATAAGCATTAATCTTATTTTGTCAATTAGGAACATTCAGCACCCACCCGCTATCAAGGCAGCTGCCTATCATGTCATGCCCTACCTGCACAGGTGTGCTGGCTACTCAAATGATCCAATTAAGGAGGCCATTTAGTCAGCAGCAGCAGAAGTCCTGTGCCTGGACGCTCCAACAGCGGCCAGACACAAGCAGAAGCAGAAGCAGCAGAAGCAGCAGCAGCACCACCTTTTGTTTTTTGGCTGCAGCAGCAGCAAGGCCCACAGGGCTGGCTAGCTGGCTAGCCAGCAAGCAGGTAGCAATGAAAGTAGGAATCTTTCTTTTTAACCCTGTAAGGGGGTGGTGCACTGTACCCGAAGATACTGCCATATCGGGTCAATGCATAGGGCGACGGAAGCAAGCTTCGAAATCGGCCCCCGTTCTCAAAAATCCATTTAATATATGGTCCCCAGATAGGGGACGTATCAGATATTAAACTGATAAGAACAGATACTACACTTGATCTTAGCCAAAAGGCCGAGAAGCGATAACCGTGAAAGGGGCGGGCCCAACAAGGTGCCCTTCATGGGCACTATCACTGCTTGCTGTCAGGGAGGCTGCCAGACAATTTTCCATGCACACTCTGGGCTGGGGGGCAGTCAACCACCAGTACACACAGCAGAACCTAAACCCATACCATTATTGCTAAGCAGCAAGACAGGGGCCCATTGCACTCCCACGGGGCCTTTTTAAATGCAATCCATAACCCGGATTTGCCAGGAACCCTTCTTACTCCTCCTACTTGCATGTGACACTGGGCTTAGGATCTGCATAGGAAACACACACACAAGCACACACCTACCTTTGTTGCCTGCAGATGCCTCCTTGGCTGTCCCCAAACGGTATCAAACCAACACCCACGGGAAGCTGTAAGCATAGAGGACATGCCTGCACCCCATTGGACTTACCTGTGTGGGTTAAACCCGGGTTATTTGACAACCTATGGCGGTGATGGTTCTGCTCAGGCAGAGCAGTGCTGATGCTCCTCATAAAGCTGTCGCTGCTGTGAAGGTTCTAGGTGACATCACAAATCCCTATGGTTACATACACAACAAAGCTGGGTTGTTGTTGTTTACACTCTGCAAGGCCTGTGGAAGTGAGTGACATCATAGCACTGTAGTTCTGAGGGTTCTAGATGGATGCAACAATCTCCTGTTGCTTCTATGAAGGCCATAATAGACGACATCACCAAACAGCTCCATAGTCACATACACAGCAAAGGAGAGATGTTGTTTACACCTAGTGATGTCAGTGGTATTGAGTGACATCACAGCACAGTGCTAAGGCTCCTGGGCCTGGACACAGCAGCGGCTGCAATATCTCAACGGAGAATACGTTTATATATATGTGTGTGTGTGCGCGTATATATATATATATATATATATATATATATATATATATATATATTTCTCCGCCGAAATCACTTTTAAACCCATTTCCACCTTTTTTTCCCTTCTCTTCCTCTTACTTTTTTTTCACGTTTTTTTACGTTTTCTCCTTTTCGCCTCTTTTCTGGGCGTATTATTCTTCTTTTTCTTCTTTTTTTTCGTCTAATGCATACCCCATCAGTGCAGCAATGCTTATTCAATACCGCCAGCAGATGGAGACACTGGGGGATAATTTTCTAAGGATTTATACTGATTTTTCCTGTCTGAATTTGTCGCACAGAAAGTTG
The DNA here is from genome assembly GCF_029499605.1 of Hyla sarda. Lineage (NCBI taxonomy): Eukaryota > Metazoa > Chordata > Amphibia > Anura > Hylidae > Hyla > Hyla sarda. Next base: position 230,822 of record NW_026610415.1, read on the forward strand.
CAGGCCAAATATGTGTGACATTTCTGCGACTTTAGCTTCTAGAGCATTTTTACAACATTATACATAGGTGCTGAATACATAAAAAGCGACTGTTCAGCGACAGACAAGTCGCATCGGCTGAAAGTAGGCCAGAATGTCAGTCCATGTTGGAGCAGGTTTAGATACAGTCTAAAGTATAGATCTCAAAGTCTGTGCACAGAATTTAGCAAGGGCCTCGCACCTTCTGATGCATCAGGTAGGTGCACAATAGCATAGCCTAACCCTCTGTACTTTGGTCTATATTGATGCGGGACATAGACAGCCAGCTGATGACCAATCCATTAGTGCAATGGATGGCTGGAAGCATTTGTCTTTGCCTTTGCAATACCACAGAAGCAATGCATGGTCAATGTACAGCAATGACACACCTGTGTGAACAGCCAGGAGACCCCCCCCCCCCCATGTTATGTTACATAGTTACATAGTTAGTACGGTCGAAAAAAGACATATGTCCATCAAGTTCAACCAGGGAATTAAGGGGTAGGGGTGTGGCGCGATATTGGGGAAGGGATGAGATTTTATATTTCTTCATAAGCATTAATCTTATTTTGTCAATTAGGAACATTCAGCACCCACCCGCTATCAAGGCAGCTGCCTATCATGTCATGCCCTACCTGCACAGGTGTGCTGGCTACTCAAATGATCCAATTAAGGAGGCCATTTAGTCAGCAGCAGCAGAAGTCCTGTGCCTGGACGCTCCAACAGCGGCCAGACACAAGCAGAAGCAGAAGCAGCAGAAGCAGCAGCAGCACCACCTTTTGTTTTTTGGCTGCAGCAGCAGCAAGGCCCACAGGGCTGGCTAGCTGGCTAGCCAGCAAGCAGGTAGCAATGAAAGTAGGAATCTTTCTTTTTAACCCTGTAAGGGGGTGGTGCACTGTACCCGAAGATACTGCCATATCGGGTCAATGCATAGGGCGACGGAAGCAAGCTTCGAAATCGGCCCCCGTTCTCAAAAATCCATTTAATATATGGTCCCCAGATAGGGGACGTATCAGATATTAAACTGATAAGAACAGATACTACACTTGATCTTAGCCAAAAGGCCGAGAAGCGATAACCGTGAAAGGGGCGGGCCCAACAAGGTGCCCTTCATGGGCACTATCACTGCTTGCTGTCAGGGAGGCTGCCAGACAATTTTCCATGCACACTCTGGGCTGGGGGGCAGTCAACCACCAGTACACACAGCAGAACCTAAACCCATACCATTATTGCTAAGCAGCAAGACAGGGGCCCATTGCACTCCCACGGGGCCTTTTTAAATGCAATCCATAACCCGGATTTGCCAGGAACCCTTCTTACTCCTCCTACTTGCATGTGACACTGGGCTTAGGATCTGCATAGGAAACACACACACAAGCACACACCTACCTTTGTTGCCTGCAGATGCCTCCTTGGCTGTCCCCAAACGGTATCAAACCAACACCCACGGGAAGCTGTAAGCATAGAGGACATGCCTGCACCCCATTGGACTTACCTGTGTGGGTTAAACCCGGGTTATTTGACAACCTATGGCGGTGATGGTTCTGCTCAGGCAGAGCAGTGCTGATGCTCCTCATAAAGCTGTCGCTGCTGTGAAGGTTCTAGGTGACATCACAAATCCCTATGGTTACATACACAACAAAGCTGGGTTGTTGTTGTTTACACTCTGCAAGGCCTGTGGAAGTGAGTGACATCATAGCACTGTAGTTCTGAGGGTTCTAGATGGATGCAACAATCTCCTGTTGCTTCTATGAAGGCCATAATAGACGACATCACCAAACAGCTCCATAGTCACATACACAGCAAAGGAGAGATGTTGTTTACACCTAGTGATGTCAGTGGTATTGAGTGACATCACAGCACAGTGCTAAGGCTCCTGGGCCTGGACACAGCAGCGGCTGCAATATCTCAACGGAGAATACGTTTATATATATGTGTGTGTGTGCGCGTATATATATATATATATATATATATATATATATATATATTTCTCCGCCGAAATCACTTTTAAACCCATTTCCACCTTTTTTTCCCTTCTCTTCCTCTTACTTTTTTTTCACGTTTTTTTACGTTTTCTCCTTTTCGCCTCTTTTCTGGGCGTATTATTCTTCTTTTTCTTCTTTTTTTTCGTCTAATGCATACCCCATCAGTGCAGCAATGCTTATTCAATACCGCCAGCAGATGGAGACACTGGGGGATAATTTTCTAAGGATTTATACTGATTTTTCCTGTCTGAATTTGTCGCACAGAAAGTTGCAGGCCAAATATGTGTGACATTTCTGCGACTTTAGCTTCTAGAGCATTTTTACAACATTATACATAGGTGCTGAATACATAAAAAGCGACTGTTCAGCGACAGACAAGTCGCATCGGCTGAAAGTAGGCCAGAATGTCAGTCCATGTTGGAGCAGGTTTAGATACAGTCTAAAGTATAGATCTCAAAGTCTGTGCACAGAATTTAGCAAGGGCCTCGCACCTTCTGATGCATCAGGTAGGTGCACAATAGCATAGCCTAACCCTCTGTACTTTGGTCTATATTGATGCGGGACATAGACAGCCAGCTGATGACCAATCCATTAGTGCAATGGATGGCTGGAAGCATTTGTCTTTGCCTTTGCAATACCACAGAAGCAATGCATGGTCAATGTACAGCAATGACACACCTGTGTGAACAGCCAGGAGACCCCCCCCCCCCCCCCCATGTTATGTTACATAGTTACATAGTTAGTACGGTCGAAAAAAGACATATGTCCATCAAGTTCAACCAGGGAATTAAGGGGTAGGGGTGTGGCGCGATATTGGGGAAGGGATGAGATTTTATATTTCTTCATAAGCATTAATCTTATTTTGTCAATTAGGAACATTCAGCACCCACCCGCTATCAAGGCAGCTGCCTATCATGTCATGCCCTACCTGCACAGGTGTGCTGGCTACTCAAATGATCCAATTAAAGAGGCCATTTAGTCAGCAGCAGCAGAAGTCCTGTGCCTGGACGCTCCAACAGCGGCCAGACACAAGCAGAAGCAGAAGCAGCAGAAGCAGCAGCAGCACCACCTTTTGTTTTTTGGCTGCGGCAGCAGCAAGGCCCACAGGGCTGGCTAGCTGGCTAGCCAGCAAGCAGGTAGCAATGAAAGTAGGAATCTTTCTTTTTAACCCTGTAAGGGGGTGGTGCACTGTACCCGAAGATACTGCCATATCGGGTCAATGCATAGGGCGACGGAAGCAAGCTTCGAAATCGGCCCCCGTTCTCAAAAATCCATTTAATATATGGTCCCCAGATAGGGGACGTATCAGATATTAAACTGATAAGAACAGATACTACATTTGATCTTAGCCAAAAGGCCGAGAAGCGATAACCGTGAAAGGGGCGGGCCCAACAAGGTGCCCTTCATGGGCACTATCACTGCTTGCTGTCAGGGAGGCTGCCAGACAATTTTCCATGCACACTCTGGGCTGGGGGGCAGTCAACCACCAGTACACACAGCAGAACCTAAACCCATACCATTATTGCTAAGCAGCAAGACAGGGGCCCATTGCACTCCCACGGGGCCTTTTTAAATGCAATCCATAACCCGGATTTGCCAGGAACCCTTCTTACTCCTCCTACTTGCATGTGACACTGGGCTTAGGATCTGCATAGGAAACACACACACAAGCACACACCTACCTTTGTTGCCTGCAGATGCCTCCTTGGCTGTCCCCAAACGGTATCAAACCAACACCCACGGGAAGCTGTAAGCATAGAGGACATGCCTGCACCCCATTGGACTTACCTGTGTGGGTTAAACCCGGGTTATTTGACAACCTATGGCGGTGATGGTTCTGCTCAGGCAGAGCAGTGCTGATGCTCCTCATAAAGCTGTCGCTGCTGTGAAGGTTCTAGGTGACATCACAAATCCCTATGGTTACATACACAACAAAGCTGGGTTGTTGTTGTTTACACTCTGCAAGGCCTGTGGAAGTGAGTGACATCATAGCACTGTAGTTCTGAGGGTTCTAGATGGATGCAACAATCTCCTGTTGCTTCTATGAAGGCCATAATAGACGACATCACCAAACAGCTCCATAGTCACATACACAGCAAAGGAGAGATGTTGTTTACACCTAGTGATGTCAGTGGTATTGAGTGACATCACAGCACAGTGCTAAGGCTCCTGGGCCTGGACACAGCAGCGGCTGCAATATCTCAACGGAGAATACGTTTATATATATGTGTGTGTGTGCGCGTATATATATATATATATATATATATTTCTCCGCCGAAATCACTTTTAAACCCATTTCCACCTTTTTTTCCCTTCTCTTCCTCTTACTTTTTTTTCACGTTTTTTTTACGTTTTTCTCCTTTTCGCCTCTTTTCTGGGCGTATTATTCTTCTTTTTCTTCTTTTTTTTCGTCTAATGCATACCCCATCAGTGCAGCAATGCTTATTCAATACCGCCAGCAGATGGAGACACTGGGGGATAATTTTCTAAGGATTTATACTGATTTTTCCTGTCTGAATTTGTCGCACAGAAAGTTGCAGGCCAAATATGTGTGACATTTCTGCGACTTTAGCTTCTAGAGCATTTTTACAACATTATACATAGGTGCTGAATACATAAAAAGCGACTGTTCAGCGACAGACAAGTCGCATCGGCTGAAAGTAGGCCAGAATGTCAGTCCATGTTGGAGCAGGTTTAGATACAGTCTAAAGTATAGATCTCAAAGTCTGTGCACAGAATTTAGCAAGGGCCTCGCACCTTCTGATGCATCAGGTAGGTGCACAATAGCATAGCCTAACCCTCTGTACTTTGGTCTATATTGATGCGGGACATAGACAGCCAGCTGATGACCAATCCATTAGTGCAATGGATGGCTGGAAGCATTTGTCTTTGCCTTTGCAATACCACAGAAGCAATGCATGGTCAATGTACAGCAATGACACACCTGTGTGAACAGCCAGGAGACCCCCCCCCATGTTATGTTACATAGTTACATAGTTAGTACGGTCGAAAAAAGACATATGTCCATCAAGTTCAACCAGGGAATTAAGGGGTAGGGGTGTGGCGCGATATTGGGGAAGGGATGAGATTTTATATTTCTTCATAAGCATTAATCTTATTTTGTCAATTAGGAACATTCAGCACCCACCCGCTATCAAGGCAGCTGCCTATCATGTCATGCCCTACCTGCACAGGTGTGCTGGCTACTCAAATGATCCAATTAAGGAGGCCATTTAGTCAGCAGCAGCAGAAGTCCTGTGCCTGGACGCTCCAACAGCGGCCAGACACAAGCAGAAGCAGAAGCAGCAGAAGCACCACCTTTTGTTTTTTGGCTGCAGCAGCAGCAAGGCCCACAGGGCTGGCTAGCTGGCTAGCCAGCAAGCAGGTAGCAATGAAAGTAGGAATCTTTCTTTTTAACCCTGTAAGGGGGTGGTGCACTGTACCCGAAGATACTGCCATATCGGGTCAATGCATAGGGCGACGGAAGCAAGCTTCGAAATCGGCCCCCGTTCTCAAAAATCCATTTAATATATGGTCCCCAGATAGGGGACGTATCAGATATTAAACTGATAAGAACAGATTTTTAAGTTTCCCTCAGAACTAAATCATAGTTCTAAGATCTCATATGAACTAGATTTTTGTGCTCATCATCAGGTAACTTTTTTTTTTTTTTTTTTATTTCCAGAATAAAACAAATTAAAACAACAAAACAACTAACAAGAATAACTCAAATAAACCTTAATCCAAAATGAAACCCTTTCTCCATGCGAAAACTGCCAAATAATCAATTAAACCGAATTGAAGAGCTCCACTCTTCAAAGCTTCTTTGACAGGGACTGCCAACCATGGTGACACTTGGTAGGTCGCCATGAAGCGCCTTACATCAGGCTTCATGGACTGCATTATTTTTCCCCTCACAGTTTCAAGCCGGGTATTCACTTTTATTTTAAATTTCACTAGGTCTTGAACAAATATTTCTGTTTCTTCCTTTGGGGCTTGGTCTAGCACCTCACCCAAATATCCAGAAAAATACTCACTGAGAATTATTTTCTTTAATTCCTCTGTGTGCTCCCCTTCAGAAGCCTCACTTACGCTTTCTTCTTCCATTTCTTTTCCTGTGTCCAACTTTTCTTTGCTCTTGCCAGAAACTTTTTTGGCCTCTGGAACTATATTCTCTTCTTTTGTCTTCCTCTTCAATTTCACCCCAACTTCCATAGCCTCAGATTTTTCCGGGCAGTCTTTAAAGAAATGCCCAGTCTTTTTACAGGCCCTGCAGGTCTTACTTTGGCCACACTCAGAAAAGACATGACCTTCCTTTAGACATTTGGTACATATTATCTTTCCACAACTTTCATGCCCGTATTGTTTGCAGTTTTTGCAGAAAGTTCCCATCTCTGGGAAAAATAAATCCCCTGTGTCCTTCCCTATTTTAAACCGAGCTGGTGGGAGCAACAATCTTCCGGGCGCCCCCGCATCCTCTTTCAGTCTGCACAAGAACTTCCATTTTCCTGTCCAAAGCTGGTGTTGGTTAAGGACTTTACCTCTTTCCTCTACTTCCACACAAAATTCCTGCAAAAAGAGCTTGATGTCACTTTCTTTCGTGTATGGCGAGTACATCTTAACTGTGAACAGCTTGGTATTGTCCACGAAGTGCTCAACCAATTTTATGCCTTCCATCTTTGGATGATTCCGGGTTTTCTCCAAGGTTTCCAAAAATTTTCTGTAGAAAGACTTGCTGTTGAAAGTAACATCATAGACTCCCTTTCGAGGGTAATCCATGACTGTCAAGATCTCCATTCTTGGCACTTGGAACAGACCAAACAAGATCTCCACGATTAAGAAGTCCAGATTCTTTTCTCCTCTGGCTTGCTCCTCCACGATAAATCGAACAGCATTTTTGACCCGAGCATATTCAGGTATATCCGCCATGTCTGTTCAGCTGCCGAGATCTTCTTCCGTCCTCTGTTTGCAACCAGGCGACCCAGTGGCTGCCTGGTGATCACTTCTCGTTTACTGGGGAGTAAGCCGTAACCCCAAAAGCAGCAAGGGGGTGAAGCTCCACCAAATAGGTAGAGCGATCCCCCAAGGCCAAGGCACGGGTACCCCAGGAACCTTCCAGCCAGACCAAGTGAGCAGATACTACACTTGATCTTAGCCAAAAGGCCGAGAAGCGATAACCGTGGAAGGGGCGGGCCCAACAAGTTGCCCTTCATGGGCACTATCACTGCTTGCTGTCAGGGAGGCTGCCAGACAATTTTCCATGCACACTCTGGGCTGGGGGGCAGTCAACCACCAGTACACACAGCAGAACCTAAACCCATACCATTATTGCTAAGCAGCAAGACAGGGGCCCATTGCACTCCCACGGGGCCTTTTTAAATGCAATCCATAACCCGGATTTGCCAGGAACCCTTCTTACTCCTCCTACTTGCATGTGACACTGGGCTTAGGATCTGCATAGGAAACACACACACAAGCACACACCTACCTTTGTTGCCTGCAGATGCCTCCTTGGCTGTCCCCAAACGGTATCAAACCAACACCCACGGGAAGCTGTAAGCATAGAGGACATGCCTGCACCCCATTGGACTTACCTGTGTGGGTTAAACCCGGGTTATTTGACAACCTATGGCGGTGATGGTTCTGCTCAGGCAGAGCAGTGCTGATGCTCCTCATAAAGCTGTCGCTGCTGTGAAGGTTCTAGGTGACATCACAAATCCCTATGGTTACATACACAACAAAGCTGGGTTGTTGTTGTTTACACTCTGCAAGGCCTGTGGAAGTGAGTGACATCATAGCACTGTAGTTCTGAGGGTTCTAGATGGATGCAACAATCTCCTGTTGCTTCTATGAAGGCCATAATAGACGACATCACCAAACAGCTCCATAGTCACATACACAGCAAAGGAGAGATGTTGTTTACACCTAGTGATGTCAGTGGTATTGAGTGACATCACAGCACAGTGCTAAGGCTCCTGGGCCTGGACACAGCAGCGGCTGCAATATCTCAACGGAGAATACGTTTATATATATGTGTGTGTGTGCGCGTATATATATATATATATATATATATATATATATATATATATATATATATCTCCGCCGAAATCACTTTTAAACCCATTTCCACCTTTTTTTCCCTTCTCTTCCTCTTACTTTTTTTTCACGTTTTTTTACGTTTTTCTCCTTTTCGCCTCTTTTCTGGGCGTATTATTCTTCTTTTTCTTCTTTTTTTTCGTCTAATGCATACCCCATCAGTGCAGCAATGCTTATTCAATACCGCCAGCAGATGGAGACACTGGGGGATAATTTTCTAAGGATTTATACTGATTTTTCCTGTCTGAATTTGTCGCACAGAAAGTTGCAGGCCAAATATGTGTGACATTTCTGCGACTTTAGCTTCTAGAGCATTTTTACAACATTATACATAGGTGCTGAATACACAAAAAGCGACTGTTCAGCGACAGACAAGTCGCATCGGCTGAAAGTAGGCCAGAATGTCAGTCCATGTTGGAGCAGGTTTAGATACAGTCTAAAGTATAGATCTCAAAGTCTGTGCACAGAATTTAGCAAGGGCCTCGCACCTTCTGATGCATCAGGTAGGTGCACAATAGCATAGCCTAACCCTCTGTACTTTGGTCTATATTGATGCGGGACATAGACAGCCAGCTGATGACCAATCCATTAGTGCAATGGATGGCTGGAAGCATTTGTCTTTGCCTTTGCAATACCACAGAAGCAATGCATGGTCAATGTACAGCAATGACACACCTGTGTGAACAGCCAGGAGACCCCCCCCCCCCCCCATGTTATGTTACATAGTTACATAGTTAGTACGGTCGAAAAAAGACATATGTCCATCAAGTTCAACCAGGGAATTAAGGGGTAGGGGTGTGGCGCGATATTGGGGAAGGGATGAGATTTTATATTTCTTCATAAGCATTAATCTTATTTTGTCAATTAGGAACATTCAGCACCCACCCGCTATCAAGGCAGCTGCCTATCATGTCATGCCCTACCTGCACAGGTGTGCTGGCTACTCAAATGATCCAATTAAGGAGGCCATTTAGTCAGCAGCAGCAGAAGTCCTGTGCCTGGACGCTCCAACAGTGGCCAGACACAAGCAGAAGCAGAAGCAGCAGAAGCAGCAGCAGCACCACCTTTTGTTTTTTGGCTGCAGCAGCAGCAAGGCCCACAGGGCTGGCTAGCTGGCTAGCCAGCAAGCAGGTAGCAATGAAAGTAGGAATCTTTCTTTTTAACCCTGTAAGGGGGTGGTGCACTGTACCCGAAGATACTGCCATATCGGGTCAATGCATAGGGCGACGGAAGCAAGCTTCGAAATCGGCCCCCGTTCTCAAAAATCCATTTAATATATGGTCCCCAGATAGGGGACGTATCAGATATTAAACTGATAAGAACAGATACTACACTTGATCTTAGCCAAAAGGCCGAGAAGCGATAACCGTGAAAGGGGCGGGCCCAACAAGGTGCCCTTCATGGGCACTATCACTGCTTGCTGTCAGGGAGGCTGCCAGACAATTTTCCATGCACACTCTGGGCTGGGGGGCAGTCAACCACCAGTACACACAGCAGAACCTAAACCCATACCATTATTGCTAAGCAGCAAGACAGGGGCCCATTGCACTCCCACGGGGCCTTTTTAAATGCAATCCATAACCCGGATTTGCCAGGAACCCTTCTTACTCCTCCTACTTGCATGTGACACTGGGCTTAGGATCTGCATAGGAAACACATACACAAGCACACACCTACCTTTGTTGCCTGCAGATGCCTCCTTGGCTGTCCCCAAACGGTATCAAACCAACACCCACGGGAAGCTGTAAGCATAGAGGACATGCCTGCACCCCATTGGACTTACCTGTGTGGGTTAAACCCGGGTTATTTGACAACCTATGGCGGTGATGGTTCTGCTCAGGCAGAGCAGTGCTGATGCTCCTCATAAAGCTGTCGCTGCTGTGAAGGTTCTAGGTGACATCACAAATCCCTATGGTTACATACACAACAAAGCTGGGTTGTTGTTGTTTACACTCTGCAAGGCCTGTGGAAGTGAGTGACATCATAGCACTGTAGTTCTGAGGGTTCTAGATGGATGCAACAATCTCCTGTTGCTTCTATGAAGGCCATAATAGACGACATCACCAAACAGCTCCATAGTCACATACACAGCAAAGGAGAGATGTTGTTTACACCTAGTGATGTCAGTGGTATTGAGTGACATCACAGCACAGTGCTAAGGCTCCTGGGCCTGGACACAGCAGCGGCTGCAATATCTCAACGGAGAATACGTTTATATATATGTGTGTGTGTGCGCGTATATATATATATATATATATATATATATATATTTCTCCGCCGAAATCACTTTTAAACCCATTTCCACCTTTTTTTCCCTTCTCTTCCTCTTACTTTTTTTTCACGTTTTTTTACGTTTTTCTCCTTTTCGCCTCTTTTCTGGGCGTATTATTCTTCTTTTTCTTCTTTTTTTTCGTCTAATGCATACCCCATCAGTGCAGCAATGCTTATTCAATACCGCCAGCAGATGGAGACACTGGGGGATAATTTTCTAAGGATTTATACTGATTTTTCCTGTCTGAATTTGTCGCACAGAAAGTTGCAGGCCAAATATGTGTGACATTTCTGCGACTTTAGCTTCTAGAGCATTTTTACAACATTATACATAGGTGCTGAATACATAAAAAGCGACTGTTCAGCGACAGACAAGTCGCATCGGCTGAAAGTAGGCCAGAATGTCAGTCCATGTTGGAGCAGGTTTAGATACAGTCTAAAGTATAGATCTCAAAGTCTGTGCACAGAATTTAGCAAGGGCCTCGCACCTTCTGATGCATCAGGTAGGTGCACAATAGCATAGCCTAACCCTCTGTACTTTGGTCTATATTGATGCGGGACATAGACAGCCAGCTGATGACCAATCCATTAGTGCAATGGATGGCTGGAAGCATTTGTCTTTGCCTTTGCAATACCACAGAAGCAATGCATGGTCAATGTACAGCAATGACACACCTGTGTGAACAGCCAGGAGACCCCCCCCCCCCCCCCATGTTATGTTACATAGTTACATAGTTAGTACGGTCGAAAAAAGACATATGTCCATCAAGTTCAACCAGGGAATTAAGGGGTAGGGGTGTGGCGCGATATTGGGGAAGGGATGAGATTTTATATTTCTTCATAAGCATTAATCTTATTTTGTCAATTAGGAACATTCAGCACCCACCCGCTATCAAGGCAGCTGCCTATCATGTCATGCCCTACCTGCACAGGTGTGCTGGCTACTCAAATGATCCAATTAAGGAGGCCATTTAGTCAGCAGCAGCAGAAGTCCTGTGCCTGGACGCTCCAACAGCGGCCAGACACAAGCAGAAGCAGAAGCAGCAGAAGCAGCAGCAGCACCACCTTTTGTTTTTTGGCTGCAGCAGCAGCAAGGCCCACAGGGCTGGCTAGCTGGCTAGCCAGCAAGCAGGTAGCAATGAAAGTAGGAATCTTTCTTTTTAACCCTGTAAGGGGGTGGTGCACTGTACCCGAAGATACTGCCATATCGGGTCAATGCATAGGGCGACGGAAGCAAGCTTCGAAATCGGCCCCCGTTCTCAAAAATCCATTTAATATATGGTCCCCAGATAGGGGACGTATCAGATATTAAACTGATAAGAACAGATACTACACTTGATCTTAGCCAAAAGGCCGAGAAGCGATAACCGTGAAAGGGGCGGGCCCAACAAGGTGCCCTTCATGGGCACTATCACTGCTTGCTGTCAGGGAGGCTGCCAGACAATTTTCCATGCACACTCTGGGCTGGGGGGCAGTCAACCACCAGTACACACAGCAGAACCTAAACCCATACCATTATTGCTAAGCAGCAAGACAGGGGCCCATTGCACTCCCACGGGGCCTTTTTAAATGCAATCCATAACCCGGATTTGCCAGGAACCCTTCTTACTCCTCCTACTTGCATGTGACACTGGGCTTAGGATCTGCATAGGAAACACACACACAAGCACACACCTACCTTTGTTGCCTGCAGATGCCTCCTTGGCTGTCCCCAAACGGTATCAAACCAACACCCACGGGAAGCTGTAAGCATAGAGGACATGCCTGCACCCCATTGGACTTACCTGTGTGGGTTAAACCCGGGTTATTTGACAACCTATGGCGGTGATGGTTCTGCTCAGGCAGAGCAGTGCTGATGCTCCTCATAAAGCTGTCGCTGCTGTGAAGGTTCTAGGTGACATCACAAATCCCTATGGTTACATACACAACAAAGCTGGGTTGTTGTTGTTTACACTCTGCAAGGCCTGTGGAAGTGAGTGACATCATAGCACTGTAGTTCTGAGGGTTCTAGATGGATGCAACAATCTCCTGTTGCTTCTATGAAGGCCATAATAGACGACATCACCAAACAGCTCCATAGTCACATACACAGCAAAGGAGAGATGTTGTTTACACCTAGTGATGTCAGTGGTATTGAGTGACATCACAGCACAGTGCTAAGGCTCCTGGGCCTGGACACAGCAGCGGCTGCAATATCTCAACGGAGAATACGTTTATATATATGTGTGTGTGTGCGCGTATATATATATATATATATATATATATATATATATATATATATATTTCTCCGCCGAAATCACTTTTAAACCCATTTCCACCTTTTTTTCCCTTCTCTTCCTCTTACTTTTTTTTCACGTTTTTTTACGTTTTTCTCCTTTTCGCCTCTTTTCTGGGCGTATTATTCTTCTTTTTCTTCTTTTTTTTCGTCTAATGCATACCCCATCAGTGCAGCAATGCTTATTCAATACCGCCAGCAGATGGAGACACTGGGGGATAATTTTCTAAGGATTTATACTGATTTTTCCTGTCTGAATTTGTCGCACAGAAAGTTGCAGGCCAAATATGTGTGACATTTCTGCGACTTTAGCTTCTAGAGCATTTTTACAACATTATACATAGGTGCTGAATACATAAAAAGCGACTGTTCAGCGACAGACAAGTCGCATCGGCTGAAAGTAGGCCAGAATGTCAGTCCATGTTGGAGCAGGTTTAGATACAGTCTAAAGTATAGATCTCAAAGTCTGTGCACAGAATTTAGCAAGGGCCTCGCACCTTCTGATGCATCAGGTAGGTGCACAATAGCATAGCCTAACCCTCTGTACTTTGGTCTATATTGATGCGGGACATAGACAGCCAGCTGATGACCAATCCATTAGTGCAATGGATGGCTGGAAGCATTTGTCTTTGCCTTTGCAATACCACAGAAGCAATGCATGGTCAATGTACAGCAATGACACACCTGTGTGAACAGCCAGGAGACCCCCCCCCCCCCATGTTATGTTACATAGTTACATAGTTAGCACGGTCGAAAAAAGACATATGTCCATCAAGTTCAACCAGGGAATTAAGGGGTAGGGGTGTGGCGCGATATTGGGGAAGGGATGAGATTTTATATTTCTTCATAAGCATTAATCTTATTTTGTCAATTAGGAACATTCAGCACCCACCCGCTATCAAGGCAGCTGCCTATCATGTCATGCCCTACCTGCACAGGTGTGCTGGCTACTCAAATGATCCAATTAAGGAGGCCATTTAGTCAGCAGCAGCAGAAGTCCTGTGCCTGGACGCTCCAACAGCGGCCAGACACAAGCAGAAGCAGAAGCAGCAGAAGCAGCAGCAGCACCACCTTTTGTTTTTTGGCTGCAGCAGCAGCAAGGCCCACAGGGCTGGCTAGCTGGCTAGCCAGCAAGCAGGTAGCAATGAAAGTAGGAATCTTTCTTTTTAACCCTGTAAGGGGGTGGTGCACTGTACCCGAAGATACTGCCATATCGGGTCAATGCATAGGGCGACGGAAGCAAGCTTCGAAATCGGCCCCCGTTCTCAAAAATCCATTTAATATATGGTCCCCAGATAGGGGACGTATCAGATATTAAACTGATAAGAACAGATACTACACTTGATCTTAGCCAAAAGGCCGAGAAGCGATAACCGTGAAAGGGGCGGGCCCAACAAGGTGCCCTTCATGGGCACTATCACTGCTTGCTGTCAGGGAGGCTGCCAGACAATTTTCCATGCACACTCTGGGCTGGGGGGCAGTCAACCACCAGTACACACAGCAGAACCTAAACCCATACCATTATTGCTAAGCAGCAAGACAGGGGCCCATTGCACTCCCACGGGGCCTTTTTAAATGCAATCCATAACCCGGATTTGCCAGGAACCCTTCTTACTCCTCCTACTTGCATGTGACACTGGGCTTAGGATCTGCATAGGAAACACACACACAAGCACACACCTACCTTTGTTGCCTGCAGATGCCTCCTTGGCTGTCCCCAAACGGTATCAAACCAACACCCACGGGAAGCTGTAAGCATAGAGGACATGCCTGCACCCCATTGGACTTACCTGTGTGGGTTAAACCCGGGTTATTTGACAACCTATGGCGGTGATGGTTCTGCTCAGGCAGAGCAGTGCTGATGCTCCTCATAAAGCTGTCGCTGCTGTGAAGGTTCTAGGTGACATCACAAATCCCTATGGTTACATACACAACAAAGCTGGGTTGTTGTTGTTTACACTCTGCAAGGCCTGTGGAAGTGAGTGACATCATAGCACTGTAGTTCTGAGGGTTCTAGATGGATGCAACAATCTCCTGTTGCTTCTATGAAGGCCATAATAGACCACATCACCAAACAGCTCCATAGTCACATACACAGCAAAGGAGAGATGTTGTTTACACCTAGTGATGTCAGTGGTATTGAGTGACATCACAGCACAGTGCTAAGGCTCCTGGGCCTGGACACAGCAGCGGCTGCAATATCTCAACGGAGAATACGTTTATATATATGTGTGTGTGTGCGCGTATATATATATATATATATATATATATATATATATATATATATATATTTCTCCGCCGAAATCACTTTTAAACCCATTTCCACCTTTTTTTCCCTTCTCTTCCTCTTACTTTTTTTTCACGTTTTTTTACGTTTTTCTCCTTTTCGCCTCTTTTCTGGGCGTATTATTCTTCTTTTTCTTCTTTTTTTTCGTCTAATGCATACCCCATCAGTGCAGCAATGCTTATTCAATACCGCCAGCAGATGGAGACACTGGGGGATAATTTTCTAAGGATTTATACAGATTTTTCCTGTCTGAATTTGTCGCACAGAAAGTTGCAGGCCAAATATGTGTGACATTTCTGCGACTTTAGCTTCTAGAGCATTTTTACAACATTATACATAGGTGCTGAATACATAAAAAGCGACTGTTCAGTGACAGACAAGTCGCATCGGCTGAAAGTAGGCAAGAATGTCAGTCCATGTTGGAGCAGGTTTAGATACAGTCTAAAGTATAGATCTCAAAGTCTGTGCACAGAATTTAGCAAGGGCCTCGCACCTTCTGATGCATCAGGTAGGTGCACAATAGCATAGCCTAACCCTCTGTACTTTGGTCTATATTGATGCGGGACATAGACAGCCAGCTGATGACCAATCCATTAGTGCAATGGATGGCTGGAAGCATTTGTCTTTGCCTTTGCAATACCACAGAAGCAATGCATGGTCAATGTACAGCAATGACACACCTGTGTGAACAGCCAGGAGACCCCCCCCCCCCCATGTTATGTTACATAGTTACATAGTTAGTACGGTCGAAAAAAGACATATGTCCATCAAGTTCAACCAGGGAATTAAGGGGTAGGGGTGTGGCGCGATATTGGGGAAGGGATGAGATTTTATATTTCTTCATAAGCATTAATCTTATTTTGTCAATTAGGAACATTCAGCACCCACCCGCTATCAAGGCAGCTGCCTATCATGTCATGCCCTACCTGCACAGGTGTGCTGGCTACTCAAATGATCCAATTAAGGAGGCCATTTAGTCAGCAGCAGCAGAAGTCCTGTGCCTGGACGCTCCAACAGCGGCCAGACACAAGCAGAAGCAGAAGCAGCAGAAGCAGCAGCAGCACCACCTTTTGTTTTTTGGCTGCAGCAGCAGCAAGGCCCACAGGGCTGGCTAGCTGGCTAGCCAGCAAGCAGGTAGCAATGAAAGTAGGAATCTTTCTTTTTAACCCTGTAAGGGGGTGGTGCACTGTACCCGAAGATACTGCCATATCGGGTCAATGCATAGGGCGACGGAAGCAAGCTTCGAAATCGGCCCCCGTTCTCAAAAATCCATTTAATATATGGTCCCCAGATAGGGGACGTATCAGATATTAAACTGATAAGAACAGATACTACACTTGATCTTAGCCAAAAGGCCGAGAAGCGATAACCGTGAAAGGGGCGGGCCCAACAAGGTGCCCTTCATGGGCACTATCACTGCTTGCTGTCAGGGAGGCTGCCAGACAATTTTCCATGCACACTCTGGGCTGGGGGGCAGTCAACCACCAGTACACACAGCAGAACCTAAACCCATACCATTATTGCTAAGCAGCAAGACAGGGGCCCATTGCACTCCCACGGGGCCTTTTTAAATGCAATCCATAACCCGGATTTGCCAGGAACCCTTCTTACTCCTCCTACTTGCATGTGACACTGGGCTTAGGATCTGCATAGGAAACACACACACAAGCACACACCTACCTTTGTTGCCTGCAGATGCCTCCTTGGCTGTCCCCAAACGGTATCAAACCAACACCCACGGGAAGCTGTAAGCATAGAGGACATGCCTGCACCCCATTGGACTTACCTGTGTGGGTTAAACCCGGGTTATTTGACAACCTATGGCGGTGATGGTTCTGCTCAGGCAGAGCAGTGCTGATGCTCCTCATAAAGCTGTCGCTGCTGTGAAGGTTCTAGGTGACATCACAAATCCCTATGGTTACATACACAACAAAGCTGGGTTGTTGTTGTTTACACTCTGCAAGGCCTGTGGAAGTGAGTGACATCATAGCACTGTAGTTCTGAGGGTTCTAGATGGATGCAACAATCTCCTGTTGCTTCTATGAAGGCCATAATAGACGACATCACCAAACAGCTCCATAGTCACATACACAGCAAAGGAGAGATGTTGTTTACACCTAGTGATGTCAGTGGTATTGAGTGACATCACAGCACAGTGCTAAGGCTCCTGGGCCTGGACACAGCAGCGGCTGCAATATCTCAACGGAGAATACGTTTATATATATGTGTGTGTGTGCGCGTATATATATATATATATATATATATATATATATATATATATATATTTCTCCGCCGAAATCACTTTTAAACCCATTTCCACCTTTTTTTCCCTTCTCTTCCTCTTACTTTTTTTTCACGTTTTTTTACGTTTTTCTCCTTTTCGCCTCTTTTCTGGGCGTATTATTCTTCTTTTTCTTCTTTTTTTTCGTCTAATGCATACCCCATCAGTGCAGCAATGCTTATTCAATACCGCCAGCAGATGGAGACACTGGGGGATAATTTTCTAAGGATTTATACTGATTTTTCCTGTCTGAATTTGTCGCACAGAAAGTTGCAGGCCAAATATGTGTGACATTTCTGCGACTTTAGCTTCTAGAGCATTTTTACAACATTATACATAGGTGCTGAATACATAAAAAGCGACTGTTCAGCGACAGACAAGTCGCATCGGCTGAAAGTAGGCCAGAATGTCAGTCCATGTTGGAGCAGGTTTAGATACAGTCTAAAGTATAGATCTCAAAGTCTGTGCACAGAATTTAGCAAGGGCCTCGCACCTTCTGATGCATCAGGTAGGTGCACAATAGCATAGCCTAACCCTCTGTACTTTGGTCTATATTGATGCGGGACATAGACAGCCAGCTGATGACCAATCCATTAGTGCAATGGATGGCTGGAAGCATTTGTCTTTGCCTTTGCAATACCACAGAAGCAATGCATGGTCAATGTACAGCAATGACACACCTGTGTGAACAGCCAGGAGACCCCCCCCCCCCCATGTTATGTTACATAGTTACATAGTTAGTACGGTCGAAAAAAGACATATGTCCATCAAGTTCAACCAGGGAATTAAGGGGTAGGGGTGTGGCGCGATATTGGGGAAGGGATGAGATTTTATATTTCTTCATAAGCATTAATCTTATTTTGTCAATTAGGAACATTCAGCACCCACCCGCTATCAAGGCAGCTGCCTATCATGTCATGCCCTACCTGCACAGGTGTGCTGGCTACTCAAATGATCCAATTAAGGAGGCCATTTAGTCAGCAGCAGCAGAAGTCCTGTGCCTGGACGCTCCAACAGCGGCCAGACACAAGCAGAAGCAGAAGCAGCAGAAGCAGCAGCAGCACCACCTTTTGTTTTTTGGCTGCAGCAGCAGCAAGGCCCACAGGGCTGGCTAGCTGGCTAGCCAGCAAGCAGGTAGCAATGAAAGTAGGAATCTTTCTTTTTAACCCTGTAAGGGGGTGGTGCACTGTACCCGAAGATACTGCCATATCGGGTCAATGCATAGGGCGACGGAAGCAAGCTTCGAAATCGGCCCCCGTTCTCAAAAATCCATTTAATATATGGTCCCCAGATAGGGGACGTATCAGATATTAAACTGATAAGAACAGATACTACACTTGATCTTAGCCAAAAGGCCGAGAAGCGATAACCGTGAAAGGGGCGGGCCCAACAAGGTGCCCTTCATGGGCACTATCACTGCTTGCTGTCAGGGAGGCTGCCAGACAATTTTCCATGCACACTCTGGGCTGGGGGGCAGTCAACCACCAGTACACACAGCAGAACCTAAACCCATACCATTATTGCTAAGCAGCAAGACAGGGGCCCATTGCACTCCCACGGGGCCTTTTTAAATGCAATCCATAACCCGGATTTGCCAGGAACCCTTCTTACTCCTCCTACTTGCATGTGACACTGGGCTTAGGATCTGCATAGGAAACACACACACAAGCACACACCTACCTTTGTTGCCTGCAGATGCCTCCTTGGCTGTCCCCAAACGGTATCAAACCAACACCCACGGGAAGCTGTAAGCATAGAGGACATGCCTGCACCCCATTGGACTTACCTGTGTGGGTTAAACCCGGGTTATTTGACAACCTATGGCGGTGATGGTTCTGCTCAGGCAGAGCAGTGCTGATGCTCCTCATAAAGCTGTCGCTGCTGTGAAGGTTCTAGGTGACATCACAAATCCCTATGGTTACATACACAACAAAGCTGGGTTGTTGTTGTTTACACTCTGCAAGGCCTGTGGAAGTGAGTGACATCATAGCACTGTAGTTCTGAGGGTTCTAGATGGATGCAACAATCTCCTGTTGCTTCTATGAAGGCCATAATAGACGACATCACCAAACAGCTCCATAGTCACATACACAGCAAAGCAGAGATGTTGTTTACACCTAGTGATGTCAGTGGTATTGAGTGACATCACAGCACAGTGCTAAGGCTCCTGGGCCTGGACACAGCAGCGGCTGCAATATCTCAACGGAGAATACGTTTATATATATGTGTGTGTGTGCGCGTATATATATATATATATATATATATATATATATATATATATATATATATTTCTCCGCCGAAATCACTTTTAAACCCATTTCCACCTTTTTTTCCCTTCTCTTCCTCTTACTTTTTTTTCACGTTTTTTTACGTTTTTCTCCTTTTCGCCTCTTTTCTGGGCGTATTATTCTTCTTTTTCTTCTTTTTTTTCGTCTAATGCATACCCCATCAGTGCAGCAATGCTTATTCAATACCGCCAGCAGATGGAGACACTGGGGGATAATTTTCTAAGGATTTATACTGATTTTTCCTGTCTGAATTTGTCGCACAGAAAGTTGCAGGCCAAATATGTGTGACATTTCTGCGACTTTAGCTTCTAGAGCATTTTTACAACATTATACATAGGTGCTGAATACATAAAAAGCGACTGTTCAGCGACAGACAAGTCGCATCGGCTGAAAGTAGGCCAGAATGTCAGTCCATGTTGGAGCAGGTTTAGATACAGTCTAAAGTATAGATCTCAAAGTCTGTGCACAGAATTTAGCAAGGGCCTCGCACCTTCTGATGCATCAGGTAGGTGCACAATAGCATAGCCTAACCCTCTGTACTTTGGTCTATATTGATGCGGGACATAGACAGCCAGCTGATGACCAATCCATTAGTGCAATGGATGGCTGGAAGCATTTGTCTTTGCCTTTGCAATACCACAGAAGCAATGCATGGTCAATGTACAGCAATGACACACCTGTGTGAACAGCCAGGAGACCCCCCCCCCCCCCATGTTATGTTACATAGTTACATAGTTAGTATGGTCGAAAAAAGACATATGTCCATCAAGTTCAACCAGGGAATTAAGGGGTAGGGGTGTGGCGCGATATTGGGGAAGGGATGAGATTTTATATTTCTTCATAAGCATTAATCTTATTTTGTCAATTAGGAACATTCAGCACCCACCCGCTATCAAGGCAGCTGCCTATCATGTCATGCCCTACCTGCACAGGTGTGCTGGCTACTCAAATGATCCAATTAAGGAGGCCATTTAGTCAGCAGCAGCAGAAGTCCTGTGCCTGGACGCTCCAACAGCGGCCAGACACAAGCAGAAGCAGAAGCAGCAGAAGCAGCAGCAGCACCACCTTTTGTTTTTTGGCTGCAGCAGCAGCAAGGCCCACAGGGCTGGCTAGCTGGCTAGCCAGCAAGCAGGTAGCAATGAAAGTAGGAATCTTTCTTTTTAACCCTGTAAGGGGGTGGTGCACTGTACCCGAAGATACTGCCATATCGGGTCAATGCATAGGGCGACGGAAGCAAGCTTCGAAATCGGCCCCCGTTCTCAAAAATCCATTTAATATATGGTCCCCAGATAGGGGACGTATCAGATATTAAACTGATAAGAACAGATTTTTTTTTTTTTTTTTTTTTTTTTATCTAAAGCCGAGGAACGTGCTTTCGATTCACCCAAAGTGCAAGAAAAAGTGCAAACGTGTTACACTAAAAAAAACGTGCACAAAGGATGCGGTCTATCGCAAGCCCTTCTCCGATAGGAGAGAGGCCCCCCAACAAACCTTACCCTTCGCCTCCGGACCAAAAGGTACCTGCGAGGTTCCAGGTTCGATGTCCCTTTTCGCCGAAGCTACTAGGGGACCACAAATGCTCCCGGCATCCCCCTTGGCGTTAGCCAAGGTATCTGCCCGCAGAGCCGATTACGGTAGGTACCCTGCCAAAGCAGGAGTACCCGGGGTGTTTGCAGGGAGGTGCGGAACCTAATGGCCACACACACCTCCCCTAGACCGCCAGGAGGGACACCCAGAAGGGCTACCGCATCCTGACAAATCCTGTGAACACACAACACGCAAAAAGTGACACAGTGAGACAAAAAATAAATAAATAAGTGAATGTGTGCAGATATACTGCCCGGACATCCGGCCGGATCTATAAAAATTTCTCTGATCCTAGCCAGAAGGCCGGGAATCAAGAGGTGAGTGCCACAAGGTGAAGAGATTATGGTGCCCGTGCTTCAACTCAGTGAGTCTATTCTCCCAGTGAGTTTCGGCACCTCGGGGTCACCACTCCCCGAGGCACAAAAGTACCTCGGCTCTAGACCCTCTCAGCCTCATGGCGAGACCCGAAGGGAACAGGTCACATCGGGGCAGCCGTCGAGCTGATTCCTCAGAACCAGCCCCGGAAAGCCCTGGTACACCTGCATCCTCCATGCAGCACCCATCCCCACCAGCATGAAAACTGATAAGAACAGATACTACACTTGATCTTAGCCAAAAGGCCGAGAAGCGATAACCGTGAAAGGGGCGGGCCCAACAAGGTGCCCTTCATGGGCACTATCACTGCTTGCTGTCAGGGAGGCTGCCAGACAATTTTCCATGCACACTCTGGGCTGGGGGGCAGTCAACCACCAGTACACACAGCAGAACCTAAACCCATACCATTATTGCTAAGCAGCAAGACAGGGGCCCATTGCACTCCCACGGGGCCTTTTTAAATGCAATCCATAACCCGGATTTGCCAGGAACCCTTCTTACTCCTCCTACTTGCATGTGACACTGGGCTTAGGATCTGCATAGGAAACACACACACAAGCACACACCTACCTTTGTTGCCTGCAGATGCCTCCTTGGCTGTCCCCAAACGGTATCAAACCAACACCCACGGGAAGCTGTAAGCATAGAGGACATGCCTGCACCCCATTGGACTTACCTGTGTGGGTTAAACCCGGGTTATTTGACAACCTATGGCGGTGATGGTTCTGCTCAGGCAGAGCAGTGCTGATGCTCCTCATAAAGCTGTCGCTGCTGTGAAGGTTCTAGGTGACATCACAAATCCCTATGGTTACATACACAACAAAGCTGGGTTGTTGTTGTTTACACTCTGCAAGGCCTGTGGAAGTGAGTGACATCATAGCACTGTAGTTCTGAGGGTTCTAGATGGATGCAACAATCTCCTGTTGCTTCTATGAAGGCCATAATAGACGACATCACCAAACAGCTCCATAGTCACATACACAGCAAAGGAGAGATGTTGTTTACACCTAGTGATGTCAGTGGTATTGAGTGACATCACAGCACAGTGCTAAGGCTCCTGGGCCTGGACACAGCAGCGGCTGCAATATCTCAACGGAGAATACGTTTATATATATGTGTGTGTGTGCGCGTATATATATATATATATATATATATATATATATATATATTTCTCCGCCGAAATCACTTTTAAACCCATTTCCACCTTTTTTTCCCTTCTCTTCCTCTTACTTTTTTTTCACGTTTTTTTACGTTTTCTCCTTTTCGCCTCTTTTCTGGGCGTATTATTCTTCTTTTTCTTCTTTTTTTTCGTCTAATGCATACCCCATCAGTGCAGCAATGCTTATTCAATACCGCCAGCAGATGGAGACACTGGGGGATAATTTTCTAAGGATTTATACTGATTTTTCCTGTCTGAATTTGTCGCACAGAAAGTTGCAGGCCAAATATGTGTGACATTTCTGCGACTTTAGCTTCTAGAGCATTTTTACAACATTATACATAGGTGCTGAATACATAAAAAGCGACTGTTCAGCGACAGACAAGTCGCATCGGCTGAAAGTAGGCCAGAATGTCAGTCCATGTTGGAGCAGGTTTAGATACAGTCTAAAGTATAGATCTCAAAGTCTGTGCACAGAATTTAGCAAGGGCCTCGCACCTTCTGATGCATCAGGTAGGTGCACAATAGCATAGCCTAACCCTCTGTACTTTGGTCTATATTGATGCGGGACATAGACAGCCAGCTGATGACCAATCCATTAGTGCAATGGATGGCTGGAAGCATTTGTCTTTGCCTTTGCAATACCACAGAAGCAATGCATGGTCAATGTACAGCAATGACACACCTGTGTGAACAGCCAGGAGACCCCCCCCCCCCCCCATGTTATGTTACATAGTTACATAGTTAGTACGGTCGAAAAAAGACATATGTCCATCAAGTTCAACCAGGGAATTAAGGGGTAGGGGTGTGGCGCGATATTGGGGAAGGGATGAGATTTTATATTTCTTCATAAGCATTAATCTTATTTTGTCAATTAGGAACATTCAGCACCCACCCGCTATCAAGGCAGCTGCCTATCATGTCATGCCCTACCTGCACAGGTGTGCTGGCTACTCAAATGATCCAATTAAGGAGGCCATTTAGTCAGCAGCAGCAGAAGTCCTGTGCCTGGACGCTCCAACAGCGGCCAGACACAAGCAGAAGCAGAAGCAGCAGAAGCAGCAGCAGCACCACCTTTTGTTTTTTGGCTGCGGCAGCAGCAAGGCCCACAGGGCTGGCTAGCTGGCTAGCCAGCAAGCAGGTAGCAATGAAAGTAGGAATCTTTCTTTTTAACCCTGTAAGGGGGTGGTGCACTGTACCCGAAGATACTGCCATATCGGGTCAATGCATAGGGCGACGGAAGCAAGCTTCGAAATCGGCCCCCGTTCTCAAAAATCCATTTAATATATGGTCCCCAGATAGGGGACGTATCAGATATTAAACTGATAAGAACAGATACTACATTTGATCTTAGCCAAAAGGCCGAGAAGCGATAACCGTGAAAGGGGCGGGCCCAACAAGGTGCCCTTCATGGGCACTATCACTGCTTGCTGTCAGGGAGGCTGCCAGACAATTTTCCATGCACACTCTGGGCTGGGGGGCAGTCAACCACCAGTACACACAGCAGAACCTAAACCCATACCATTATTGCTAAGCAGCAAGACAGGGGCCCATTGCACTCCCACGGGGCCTTTTTAAATGCAATCCATAACCCGGATTTGCCAGGAACCCTTCTTACTCCTCCTACTTGCATGTGACACTGGGCTTAGGATCTGCATAGGAAACACACACACAAGCACACACCTACCTTTGTTGCCTGCAGATGCCTCCTTGGCTGTCCCCAAACGGTATCAAACCAACACCCACGGGAAGCTGTAAGCATAGAGGACATGCCTGCACCCCATTGGACTTACCTGTGTGGGTTAAACCCGGGTTATTTGACAACCTATGGCGGTGATGGTTCTGCTCAGGCAGAGCAGTGCTGATGCTCCTCATAAAGCTGTCGCTGCTGTGAAGGTTCTAGGTGACATCACAAATCCCTATGGTTACATACACAACAAAGCTGGGTTGTTGTTGTTTACACTCTGCAAGGCCTGTGGAAGTGAGTGACATCATAGCACTGTAGTTCTGAGGGTTCTAGATGGATGCAACAATCTCCTGTTGCTTCTATGAAGGCCATAATAGACGACATCACCAAACAGCTCCATAGTCACATACACAGCAAAGGAGAGATGTTGTTTACACCTAGTGATGTCAGTGGTATTGAGTGACATCACAGCACAGTGCTAAGGCTCCTGGGCCTGGACACAGCAGCGGCTGCAATATCTCAACGGAGAATACGTTTATATATATGTGTGTGTGTGCGCGTATATATATATATATATATATATTTCTCCGCCGAAATCACTTTTAAACCCATTTCCACCTTTTTTTCCCTTCTCTTCCTCTTACTTTTTTTTCACGTTTTTTTACGTTTTTCTCCTTTTCGCCTCTTTTCTGGGCGTATTATTCTTCTTTTTCTTCTTTTTTTTCGTCTAATGCATACCCCATCAGTGCAGCAATGCTTATTCAATACCGCCAGCAGATGGAGACACTGGGGGATAATTTTCTAAGGATTTATACTGATTTTTCCTGTCTGAATTTGTCGCACAGAAAGTTGCAGGCCAAATATGTGTGACATTTCTGCGACTTTAGCTTCTAGAGCATTTTTACAACATTATACATAGGTGCTGAATACATAAAAAGCGACTGTTCAGCGACAGACAAGTCGCATCGGCTGAAAGTAGGCCAGAATGTCAGTCCATGTTGGAGCAGGTTTAGATACAGTCTAAAGTATAGATCTCAAAGTTTGTGCACAGAATTTAGCAAGGGCCTCGCACCTTCTGATGCATCAGGTAGGTGCACAATAGCATAGCCTAACCCTCTGTACTTTGGTCTATATTGATGCGGGACATAGACAGCCAGCTGATGACCAATCCATTAGTGCAATGGATGGCTGGAAGCATTTGTCTTTGCCTTTGCAATACCACAGAAGCAATGCATGGTCAATGTACAGCAATGACACACCTGTGTGAACAGCCAGGAGACCCCCCCCCCCCATGTTATGTTACATAGTTACATAGTTAGTACGGTCGAAAAAAGACATATGTCCATCAAGTTCAACCAGGGAATTAAGGGGTAGGGGTGTGGCGCGATATTGGGGAAGGGATGAGATTTTATATTTCTTCATAAGCATTAATCTTATTTTGTCAATTAGGAACATTCAGCACCCACCCGCTATCAAGGCAGCTGCCTATCATGTCATGCCCTACCTGCACAGGTGTGCTGGCTACTCAAATGATCCAATTAAGGAGGCCATTTAGTCAGCAGCAGCAGAAGTCCTGTGCCTGGACGCTCCAACAGCGGCCAGACACAAGCAGAAGCAGAAGCAGCAGAAGCAGCAGCAGCACCACCTTTTGTTTTTTGGCTGCAGCAGCAGCAAGGCCCACAGGGCTGGCTAGCTGGCTAGCCAGCAAGCAGGTAGCAATGAAAGTAGGAATCTTTCTTTTTAACCCTGTAAGGGGGTGGTGCACTGTACCCGAAGATACTGCCATATCGGGTCAATGCATAGGGCGACGGAAGCAAGCTTCGAAATCGGCCCCCGTTCTCAAAAATCCATTTAATATATGGTCCCCAGATAGGGGACGTATCAGATATTAAACTGATAAGAACAGATACTACACTTGATCTTAGCCAAAAGGCCGAGAAGCGATAACCGTGAAAGGGGCGGGCCCAACAAGGTGCCCTTCATGGGCACTATCACTGCTTGCTGTCAGGGAGGCTGCCAGACAATTTTCCATGCACACTCTGGGCTGGGGGGCAGTCAACCACCAGTACACACAGCAGAACCTAAACCCATACCATTATTGCTAAGCAGCAAGACAGGGGCCCATTGCACTCCCACGGGGCCTTTTTAAATGCAATCCATAACCCGGATTTGCCAGGAACCCTTCTTACTCCTCCTACTTGCATGTGACACTGGGCTTAGGATCTGCATAGGAAACACACACACAAGCACACACCTACCTTTGTTGCCTGCAGATGCCTCCTTGGCTGTCCCCAAACGGTATCAAACCAACACCCACGGGAAGCTGTAAGCATAGAGGACATGCCTGCACCCCATTGGACTTACCTGTGTGGGTTAAACCCGGGTTATTTGACAACCTATGGCGGTGATGGTTCTGCTCAGGCAGAGCAGTGCTGATGCTCCTCATAAAGCTGTCGCTGCTGTGAAGGTTCTAGGTGACATCACAAATCCCTATGGTTACATACACAACAAAGCTGGGTTGTTGTTGTTTACACTCTGCAAGGCCTGTGGAAGTGAGTGACATCATAGCACTGTAGTTCTGAGGGTTCTAGATGGATGCAACAATCTCCTGTTGCTTCTATGAAGGCCATAATAGACGACATCACCAAACAGCTCCATAGTCACATACACAGCAAAGGAGAGATGTTGTTTACACCTAGTGATGTCAGTGGTATTGAGTGACATCACAGCACAGTGCTAAGGCTCCTGGGCCTGGACACAGCAGCGGCTGCAATATCTCAACGGAGAATACGTTTATATATATGTGTGTGTGTGCGCGTATATATATATATATATATATTTCTCCGCCGAAATCACTTTTAAACCCATTTCCACCTTTTTTTCCCTTCTCTTCCTCTTACTTTTTTTTCACGTTTTTTTACGTTTTTCTCCTTTTCGCCTCTTTTCTGGGTGTATTATTCTTCTTTTTCTTCTTTTTTTTCGTCTAATGCATACCCCATCAGTGCAGCAATGCTTATTCAATACCGCCAGCAGATGGAGACACTGGGGGATAATTTTCTAAGGATTTATACTGATTTTTCCTGTCTGAATTTGTCGCACAGAAAGTTGCAGGCCAAATATGTGTGACATTTCTGCGACTTTAGCTTCTAGAGCATTTTTACAACATTATACATAGGTGCTGAATACATAAAAAGCGACTGTTCAGCGACAGACAAGTCGCATCGGCTGAAAGTAGGCCAGAATGTCAGTCCATGTTGGAGCAGGTTTAGATACAGTCTAAAGTATAGATCTCAAAGTCTGTGCACAGAATTTAGCAAGGGCCTCGCACCTTCTGATGCATCAGGTAGGTGCACAATAGCATAGCCTAACCCTCTGTACTTTGGTCTATATTGATGCGGGACATAGACAGCCAGCTGATGACCAATCCATTAGTGCAATGGATGGCTGGAAGCATTTGTCTTTGCCTTTGCAATACCACAGAAGCAATGCATGGTCAATGTACAGCAATGACACACCTGTGTGAACAGCCAGGAGACCCCCCCCCCCCCATGTTATGTTACATAGTTACATAGTTAGTACGGTCGAAAAAAGACATATGTCCATCAAGTTCAACCAGGGAATTAAGGGGTAGGGGTGTGGCGCGATATTGGGGAAGGGATGAGATTTTATATTTCTTCATAAGCATTAATCTTATTTTGTCAATTAGGAACATTCAGCACCCACCCGCTATCAAGGCAGCTGCCTATCATGTCATGCCCTACCTGCACAGGTGTGCTGGCTACTCAAATGATCCAATTAAGGAGGCCATTTAGTCAGCAGCAGCAGAAGTCCTGTGCCTGGACGCTCCAACAGCGGCCAGACACAAGCAGAAGCAGAAGCAGCAGAAGCAGCAGCAGCACCACCTTTTGTTTTTTGGCTGCAGCAGCAGCAAGGCCCACAGGGCTGGCTAGCTGGCTAGCCAGCAAGCAGGTAGCAATGAAAGTAGGAATCTTTCTTTTTAACCCTGTAAGGGGGTGGTGCACTGTACCCGAAGATACTGCCATATCGGGTCAATGCATAGGGCGACGGAAGCAAGCTTCGAAATCGGCCCCCGTTCTCAAAAATCCATTTAATATATGGTCCCCAGATAGGGGACGTATCAGATATTAAACTGATAAGAACAGATACTACACTTGATCTTAGCCAAAAGGCCGAGAAGCGATAACCGTGAAAGGGGCGGGCCCAACAAGGTGCCCTTCATGGGCACTATCACTGCTTGCTGTCAGGGAGGCTGCCAGACAATTTTCCATGCACACTCTGGGCTGGGGGGCAGTCAACCACCAGTACACACAGCAGAACCTAAACCCATACCATTATTGCTAAGCAGCAAGACAGGGGCCCATTGCACTCCCACGGGGCCTTTTTAAATGCAATCCATAACCCGGATTTGCCAGGAACCCTTCTTACTCCTCCTACTTGCATGTGACACTGGGCTTAGGATCTGCATAGGAAACACACACACAAGCACACACCTACCTTTGTTGCCTGCAGATGCCTCCTTGGCTGTCCCCAAACGGTATCAAACCAACACCCACGGGAAGCTGTAAGCATAGAGGACATGCCTGCACCCCATTGGACTTACCTGTGTGGGTTAAACCCGGGTTATTTGACAACCTATGGCGGTGATGGTTCTGCTCAGGCAGAGCAGTGCTGATGCTCCTCATAAAGCTGTCGCTGCTGTGAAGGTTCTAGGTGACATCACAAATCCCTATGGTTACATACACAACAAAGCTGGGTTGTTGTTGTTTACACTCTGCAAGGCCTGTGGAAGTGAGTGACATCATAGCACTGTAGTTCTGAGGGTTCTAGATGGATGCAACAATCTCCTGTTGCTTCTATGAAGGCCATAATAGACGACATCACCAAACAGCTCCATAGTCACATACACAGCAAAGGAGAGATGTTGTTTACACCTAGTGATGTCAGTGGTATTGAGTGACATCACAGCACAGTGCTAAGGCTCCTGGGCCTGGACACAGCAGCGGCTGCAATATCTCAACGGAGAATACGTTTATATATGTGTGTGTGTGCGCGTATATATATATATATATATATATATATATATATATTTCTCCGCCGAAATCACTTTTAAACCCATTTCCACCTTTTTTTCCCTTCTCTTCCTCTTACTTTTTTTTCACGTTTTTTTACGTTTTTCTCCTTTTCGCCTCTTTTCTGGGCGTATTATTCTTCTTTTTCTTCTTTTTTTCGTCTAATGCATACCCCATCAGTGCAGCAATGCTTATTCAATACCGCCAGCAGATGGAGACACTGGGGGATAATTTTCTAAGGATTTATACTGATTTTTCCTGTCTGAATTTGTCGCACAGAAAGTTGCAGGCCAAATATGTGTGACATTTCTGCGACTTTAGCTTCTAGAGCATTTTTACAACATTATACATAGGTGCTGAATACATAAAAAGCGACTGTTCAGCGACAGACAAGTCGCATCGGCTGAAAGTAGGCCAGAATGTCAGTCCATGTTGGAGCAGGTTTAGATACAGTCTAAAGTATAGATCTCAAAGTCTGTGCACAGAATTTAGCAAGGGCCTCGCACCTTCTGATGCATCAGGTAGGTGCACAATAGCATAGCCTAACCCTCTGTACTTTGGTCTATATTGATGCGGGACATAGACAGCCAGCTGATGACCAATCCATTAGTGCAATGGATGGCTGGAAGCATTTGTCTTTGCCTTTGCAATACCACAGAAGCAATGCATGGTCAATGTACAGCAATGACACACCTGTGTGAACAGCCAGGAGACCCCCCCCCCCCCCCCATGTTATGTTACATAGTTACATAGTTAGTACGGTCGAAAAAAGACATATGTCCATCAAGTTCAACCAGGGAATTAAGGGGTAGGGGTGTGGCGCGATATTGGGGAAGGGATGAGATTTTATATTTCTTCATAAGCATTAATCTTATTTTGTCAATTAGGAACATTCAGCACCCACCCGCTATCAAGGCAGCTGCCTATCATGTCATGCCCTACCTGCACAGGTGTGCTGGCTACTCAAATGATCCAATTAAGGAGGCCATTTAGTCAGCAGCAGCAGAAGTCCTGTGCCTGGACGCTCCAACAGCGGCCAGACACAAGCAGAAGCAGAAGCAGCAGAAGCAGCAGCAGCACCACCTTTTGTTTTTTGGCTGCAGCAGCAGCAAGGCCCACAGGGCTGGCTAGCTGGCTAGCCAGCAAGCAGGTAGCAATGAAAGTAGGAATCTTTCTTTTTAACCCTGTAAGGGGGTGGTGCACTGTACCCGAAGATACTGCCATATCGGGTCAATGCATAGGGCGACGGAAGCAAGCTTCGAAATCGGCCCCCGTTCTCAAAAATCCATTTAATATATGGTCCCCAGATAGGGGACGTATCAGATATTAAACTGATAAGAACAGATACTACACTTGATCTTAGCCAAAAGGCCGAGAAGCGATAACCGTGAAAGGGGCGGGCCCAACAAGGTGCCCTTCATGGGCACTATCACTGCTTGCTGTCAGGGAGGCTGCCAGACAATTTTCCATGCACACTCTGGGCTGGGGGGCAGTCAACCACCAGTACACACAGCAGAACCTAAACCCATACCATTATTGCTAAGCAGCAAGACAGGGGCCCATTGCACTCCCACGGGGCCTTTTTAAATGCAATCCATAACCCGGATTTGCCAGGAACCCTTCTTACTCCTCCTACTTGCATGTGACACTGGGCTTAGGATCTGCATAGGAAACACACACACAAGCACACACCTACCTTTGTTGCCTGCAGATGCCTCCTTGGCTGTCCCCAAACGGTATCAAACCAACACCCACGGGAAGCTGTAAGCATAGAGGACATGCCTGCACCCCATTGGACTTACCTGTGTGGGTTAAACCCGGGTTATTTGACAACCTATGGCGGTGATGGTTCTGCTCAGGCAGAGCAGTGCTGATGCTCCTCATAAAGCTGTCGCTGCTGTGAAGGTTCTAGGTGACATCACAAATCCCTATGGTTACATACACAACAAAGCTGGGTTGTTGTTGTTTACACTCTGCAAGGCCTGTGGAAGTGAGTGACATCATAGCACTGTAGTTCTGAGGGTTCTAGATGGATGCAACAATCTCCTGTTGCTTCTATGAAGGCCATAATAGACGACATCACCAAACAGCTCCATAGTCACATACACAGCAAAGGAGAGATGTTGTTTACACCTAGTGATGTCAGTGGTATTGAGTGACATCACAGCACAGTGCTAAGGCTCCTGGGCCTGGACACAGCAGCGGCTGCAATATCTCAACGGAGAATACGTTTATATATGTGTGTGTGTGCGCGTATATATATATATATATATATATATATATATATATATATATATATATTTCTCCGCCGAAATCACTTTTAAACTCATTTCCACCTTTTTTTCCCTTCTCTTCCTCTTACTTTTTTTTCACGTTTTTTTACGTTTTTCTCCTTTTCGCCTCTTTTCTGGGCGTATTATTCTTCTTTTTCTTCTTTTTTTCGTCTAATGCATACCCCATCAGTGCAGCAATGCTTATTCAATACCGCCAGCAGATGGAGACACTGGGGGATAATTTTCTAAGGATTTATACTGATTTTTCCTGTCTGAATTTGTCGCACAGAAAGTTGCAGGCCAAATATGTGTGACATTTCTGCGACTTTAGCTTCTAGAGCATTTTTACAACATTATACATAGGTGCTGAATACATAAAAAGCGACTGTTCAGCGACAGACAAGTCGCATCGGCTGAAAGTAGGCCAGAATGTCAGTCCATGTTGGAGCAGGTTTAGATACAGTCTAAAGTATAGATCTCAAAGTCTGTGCACAGAATTTAGCAAGGGCCTCGCACCTTCTGATGCATCAGGTAGGTGCACAATAGCATAGCCTAACCCTCTGTACTTTGGTCTATATTGATGCGGGACATAGACAGCCAGCTGATGACCAATCCATTAGTGCAATGGATGGCTGGAAGCATTTGTCTTTGCCTTTGCAATACCACAGAAGCAATGCATGGTCAATGTACAGCAATGACACACCTGTGTGAACAGCCAGGAGACCCCCCCCCCCCCCCATGTTATGTTACATAGTTACATAGTTAGTACGGTCGAAAAAAGACATATGTCCATCAAGTTCAACCAGGGAATTAAGGGGTAGGGGTGTGGCGCGATATTGGGGAAGGGATGAGATTTTATATTTCTTCATAAGCATTAATCTTATTTTGTCAATTAGGAACATTCAGCACCCACCCGCTATCAAGGCAGCTGCCTATCATGTCATGCCCTACCTGCACAGGTGTGCTGGCTACTCAAATGATCCAATTAAGGAGGCCATTTAGTCAGCAGCAGCAGAAGTCCTGTGCCTGGACGCTCCAACAGCGGCCAGACACAAGCAGAAGCAGAAGCAGCAGAAGCAGCAGCAGCACCACCTTTTGTTTTTTGGCTGCAGCAGCAGCAAGGCCCACAGGGCTGGCTAGCTGGCTAGCCAGCAAGCAGGTAGCAATGAAAGTAGGAATCTTTCTTTTTAACCCTGTAAGGGGGTGGTGCACTGTACCCGAAGATACTGCCATATCGGGTCAATGCATAGGGCGACGGAAGCAAGCTTCGAAATCGGCCCCCGTTCTCAAAAATCCATTTAATATATGGTCCCCAGATAGGGGACGTATCAGATATTAAACTGATAAGAACAGATACTACACTTGATCTTAGCCAAAAGGCCGAGAAGCGATAACCGTGAAAGGGGCGGGCCCAACAAGGTGCCCTTCATGGGCACTATCACTGCTTGCTGTCAGGGAGGCTGCCAGACAATTTTCCATGCACACTCTGGGCTGGGGGGCAGTCAACCACCAGTACACACAGCAGAACCTAAACCCATACCATTATTGCTAAGCAGCAAGACAGGGGCCCATTGCACTCCCACGGGGCCTTTTTAAATGCAATCCATAACCCGGATTTGCCAGGAACCCTTCTTACTCCTCCTACTTGCATGTGACACTGGGCTTAGGATCTGCATAGGAAACACACACACAAGCACACACCTACCTTTGTTGCCTGCAGATGCCTCCTTGGCTGTCCCCAAACGGTATCAAACCAACACCCACGGGAAGCTGTAAGCATAGAGGACATGCCTGCACCCCATTGGACTTACCTGTGTGGGTTAAACCCGGGTTATTTGACAACCTATGGCGGTGATGGTTCTGCTCAGGCAGAGCAGTGCTGATGCTCCTCATAAAGCTGTCGCTGCTGTGAAGGTTCTAGGTGACATCACAAATCCCTATGGTTACATACACAACAAAGCTGGGTTGTTGTTGTTTACACTCTGCAAGGCCTGTGGAAGTGAGTGACATCATAGCACTGTAGTTCTGAGGGTTCTAGATGGATGCAACAATCTCCTGTTGCTTCTATGAAGGCCATAATAGACGACATCACCAAACAGCTCCATAGTCACATACACAGCAAAGGAGAGATGTTGTTTACACCTAGTGATGTCAGTGGTATTGAGTGACATCACAGCACAGTGCTAAGGCTCCTGGGCCTGGACACAGCAGCGGCTGCAATATCTCAACGGAGAATACGTTTATATATGTGTGTGTGTGCGCGTATATATATATATATATATATATATATATATATATATATATATATATTTCTCCGCCGAAATCACTTTTAAACCCATTTCCACCTTTTTTTCCCTTCTCTTCCTCTTACTTTTTTTTCACGTTTTTTTACGTTTTTCTCCTTTTCGCCTCTTTTCTGGGCGTATTATTCTTCTTTTTCTTCTTTTTTTTCGTCTAATGCATACCCCATCAGTGCAGCAATGCTTATTCAATACCGTGGAGACACTGGGGGATAATTTTCTAAGGATTTATACTGATTTTTCCTGTCTGAATTTGTCGCACAGAAAGTTGCAGGCCAAATATGTGTGACATTTCTGCGACTTTAGCTTCTAGAGCATTTTTACAACATTATACATAGGTGCTGAATACATAAAAAGCGACTGTTCAGCGACAGACAAGTCGCATCGGCTGAAAGTAGGCCAGAATGTCAGTCCATGTTGGAGCAGGTTTAGATACAGTCTAAAGTATAGATCTCAAAGTCTGTGCACAGAATTTAGCAAGGGCCTCGCACCTTCTGATGCATCAGGTAGGTGCACAATAGCATAGCCTAACCCTCTGTACTTTGGTCTATATTGATGCGGGACATAGACAGCCAGCTGATGACCAATCCATTAGTGCAATGGATGGCTGGAAGCATTTGTCTTTGCCTTTGCAATACCACAGAAGCAATGCATGGTCAATGTACAGCAATGACACACCTGTGTGAACAGCCAGGAGACCCCCCCCCCCCCCCATGTTATGTTACATAGTTACATAGTTAGTACGGTCGAAAAAAGACATATGTCCATCAAGTTCAACCAGGGAATTAAGGGGTAGGGGTGTGGCGCGATATTGGGGAAGGGATGAGATTTTATATTTCTTCATAAGCATTAATCTTATTTTGTCAATTAGGAACATTCAGCACCCACCCGCTATCAAGGCAGCTGCCTATCATGTCATGCCCTACCTGCACAGGTGTGCTGGCTACTCAAATGATCCAATTAAGGAGGCCATTTAGTCAGCAGCAGCAGAAGTCCTGTGCCTGGACGCTCCAACAGCGGCCAGACACAAGCAGAAGCAGAAGCAGCAGAAGCAGCAGCAGCACCACCTTTTGTTTTTTGGCTGCAGCAGCAGCAAGGCCCACAGGGCTGGCTAGCTGGCTAGCCAGCAAGCAGGTAGCAATGAAAGTAGGAATCTTTCTTTTTAACCCTGTAAGGGGGTGGTGCACTGTACCCGAAGATACTGCCATATCGGGTCAATGCATAGGGCGACGGAAGCAAGCTTCGAAATCGGCCCCCGTTCTCAAAAATCCATTTAATATATGGTCCCCAGATAGGGGACGTATCAGATATTAAACTGATAAGAACAGATACTACACTTGATCTTAGCCAAAAGGCCGAGAAGCGATAACCGTGAAAGGGGCGGGCCCAACAAGGTGCCCTTCATGGGCACTATCACTGCTTGCTGTCAGGGAGGCTGCCAGACAATTTTCCATGCACACTCTGGGCTGGGGGGCAGTCAACCACCAGTACACACAGCAGAACCTAAACCCATACCATTATTGCTAAGCAGCAAGACAGGGGCCCATTGCACTCCCACGGGGCCTTTTTAAATGCAATCCATAACCCGGATTTGCCAGGAACCCTTCTTACTCCTCCTACTTGCATGTGACACTGGGCTTAGGATCTGCATAGGAAACACACACACAAGCACACACCTACCTTTGTTGCCTGCAGATGCCTCCTTGGCTGTCCCCAAACGGTATCAAACCAACACCCACGGGAAGCTGTAAGCATAGAGGACATGCCTGCACCCCATTGGACTTACCTGTGTGGGTTAAACCCGGGTTATTTGACAACCTATGGCGGTGATGGTTCTGCTCAGGCAGAGCAGTGCTGATGCTCCTCATAAAGCTGTCGCTGCTGTGAAGGTTCTAGGTGACATCACAAATCCCTATGGTTACATACACAACAAAGCTGGGTTGTTGTTGTTTACACTCTGCAAGGCCTGTGGAAGTGAGTGACATCATAGCACTGTAGTTCTGAGGGTTCTAGATGGATGCAACAATCTCCTGTTGCTTCTATGAAGGCCATAATAGACGACATCACCAAACAGCTCCATAGTCACATACACAGCAAAGGAGAGATGTTGTTTACACCTAGTGATGTCAGTGGTATTGAGTGACATCACAGCACAGTGCTAAGGCTCCTGGGCCTGGACACAGCAGCGGCTGCAATATCTCAACGGAGAATACGTTTATATATATGTGTGTGTGTGCGCGTATATATATATATATATATATATATATATATATACATATATATATTTCTCCGCCGAAATCACTTTTAAACCCATTTCCACCTTTTTTTCCCTTCTCTTCCTCTTACTTTTTTTTCACGTTTTTTTACGTTTTTCTCCTTTTCGCCTCTTTTCTGGGCGTATTATTCTTCTTTTTCTTCTTTTTTTTCGTCTAATGCATACCCCATCTGTGCAGCAATGCTTATTCAATACCGCCAGCAGATGGAGACACTGGGGGATAATTTTCTAAGGATTTATACTGATTTTTCCTGTCTGAATTTGTCGCACAGAAAGTTGCAGGCCAAATATGTGTGACATTTCTGCGACTTTAGCTTCTAGAGCATTTTTACAACATTATACATAGGTGCTGAATACATAAAAAGCGACTGTTCAGCGACAGACAAGTCGCATCGGCTGAAAGTAGGCCAGAATGTCAGTCCATGTTGGAGCAGGTTTAGATACAGTCTAAAGTATAGATCTCAAAGTCTGTGCACAGAATTTAGCAAGGGCCTCGCACCTTCTGATGCATCAGGTAGGTGCACAATAGCATAGCCTAACCCTCTGTACTTTGGTCTATATTGATGCGGGACATAGACAGCCAGCTGATGACCAATCCATTAGTGCAATGGATGGCTGGAAGCATTTGTCTTTGCCTTTGCAATACCACAGAAGCAATGCATGGTCAATGTACAGCAATGACACACCTGTGTGAACAGCCAGGAGACCCCCCCCCCCCCCATGTTATGTTACATAGTTACATAGTTAGTACGGTCGAAAAAAGACATATGTCCATCAAGTTCAACCAGGGAATTAAGGGGTAGGGGTGTGGCGCGATATTGGGGAAGGGATGAGATTTTATATTTCTTCATAAGCATTAATCTTATTTTGTCAATTAGGAACATTCAGCACCCACCCGCTATCAAGGCAGCTGCCTATCATGTCATGCCCTACCTGCACAGGTGTGCTGGCTACTCAAATGATCCAATTAAGGAGGCCATTTAGTCAGCAGCAGCAGAAGTCCTGTGCCTGGACGCTCCAACAGCGGCCAGACACAAGCAGAAGCAGAAGCAGCAGAAGCAGCAGCAGCACCACCTTTTGTTTTTTGGCTGCAGCAGCAGCAAGGCCCACAGGGCTGGCTAGCTGGCTAGCCAGCAAGCAGGTAGCAATGAAAGTAGGAATCTTTCTTTTTAACCCTGTAAGGGGGTGGTGCACTGTACCCGAAGATACTGCCATATCGGGTCAATGCATAGGGCGACGGAAGCAAGCTTCGAAATCGGCCCCCGTTCTCAAAAATCCATTTAATATATGGTCCCCAGATAGGGGACGTATCAGATATTAAACTGATAAGAACAGATACTACACTTGATCTTAGCCAAAAGGCCGAGAAGCGATAACCGTGAAAGGGGCGGGCCCAACAAGGTGCCCTTCATGGGCACTATCACTGCTTGCTGTCAGGGAGGCTGCCAGACAATTTTCCATGCACACTCTGGGCTGGGGGGCAGTCAACCACCAGTACACACAGCAGAACCTAAACCCATACCATTATTGCTAAGCAGCAAGACAGGGGCCCATTGCACTCCCACGGGGCCTTTTTAAATGCAATCCATAACCCGGATTTGCCAGGAACCCTTCTTACTCCTCCTACTTGCATGTGACACTGGGCTTAGGATCTGCATAGGAAACACACACACAAGCACACACCTACCTTTGTTGCCTGCAGATGCCTCCTTGGCTGTCCCCAAACGGTATCAAACCAACACCCACGGGAAGCTGTAAGCATAGAGGACATGCCTGCACCCCATTGGACTTACCTGTGTGGGTTAAACCCGGGTTATTTGACAACCTATGGCGGTGATGGTTCTGCTCAGGCAGAGCAGTGCTGATGCTCCTCATAAAGCTGTCGCTGCTGTGAAGGTTCTAGGTGACATCACAAATCCCTATGGTTACATACACAACAAAGCTGGGTTGTTGTTGTTTACACTCTGCAAGGCCTGTGGAAGTGAGTGACATCATAGCACTGTAGTTCTGAGGGTTCTAGATGGATGCAACAATCTCCTGTTGCTTCTATGAAGGCCATAATAGACGACATCACCAAACAGCTCCATAGTCACATACACAGCAAAGGAGAGATGTTGTTTACACCTAGTGATGTCAGTGGTATTGAGTGACATCACAGCACAGTGCTAAGGCTCCTGGGCCTGGACACAGCAGCGGCTGCAATATCTCAACGGAGAATACGTTTATATATATGTGTGTGTGTGCGCGTATATATATATATATATATATATATATATATATATATATATATTTCTCCGCCGAAATCACTTTTAAACCCATTTCCACCTTTTTTTCCCTTCTCTTCCTCTTACTTTTTTTTCACGTTTTTTTACGTTTTTCTCCTTTTCGCCTCTTTTCTGGGCGTATTATTCTTCTTTTTCTTCTTTTTTTTCGTCTAATGCATACCCCATCAGTGCAGCAATGCTTATTCAATACCGCCAGCAGATGGAGACACTGGGGGATAATTTTCAAAGGATTTATACTGATTTTTCCTTTCTGAATTTGTCGCACAGAAAGTTGCAGGCCAAATATGTGTGACATTTCTGCGACTTTAGCTTCTAGAGCATTTTTACAACATTATACATAGGTGCTGAATACATAAAAAGCGACTGTTCAGCGACAGACAAGTCGCATCGGCTGAAAGTAGGCCAGAATGTCAGTCCATGTTGGAGCAGGTTTAGATACAGTCTAAAGTATAGATCTCAAAGTCTGTGCACAGAATTTAGCAAGGGCCTCGCACCTTCTGATGCATCAGGTAGGTACACAATAGCATAGCCTAACCCTCTGTACTTTGGTCTATATTGATGCGGGACATAGACAGCCAGCTGATGACCAATCCATTAGTGCAATGGATGGCTGGAAGCATTTGTCTTTGCCTTTGCAATACCACAGAAGCAATGCATGGTCAATGTACAGCAATGACACACCTGTGTGAACAGCCAGGAGACCCCCCCCCCCCCCCATGTTATGTTACATAGTTACATAGTTAGTACGGTCGAAAAAAGACATATGTCCATCAAGTTCAACCAGGGAATTAAGGGGTAGGGGTGTGGCGCGATATTGGGGAAGGGATGAGATTTTATATTTCTTCATAAGCATTAATCTTATTTTGTCAATTAGGAACATTCAGCACCCACCCGCTATCAAGGCAGCTGCCTATCATGTCATGCCCTACCTGCACAGGTGTGCTGGCTACTCAAATGATCCAATTAAGGAGGCCATTTAGTCAGCAGCAGCAGAAGTCCTGTGCCTGGACGCTCCAACAGCGGCCAGACACAAGCAGAAGCAGAAGCAGCAGAAGCAGCAGCAGCACCACCTTTTGTTTTTTGGCTGCAGCAGCAGCAAGGCCCACAGGGCTGGCTAGCTGGCTAGCCAGCAAGCAGGTAGCAATGAAAGTAGGAATCTTTCTTTTTAACCCTGTAAGGGGGTGGTGCACTGTACCCGAAGATACTGCCATATCGGGTCAATGCATAGGGCGACGGAAGCAAGCTTCGAAATCGGCCCCCGTTCTCAAAAATCCATTTAATATATGGTCCCCAGATAGGGGACGTATCAGATATTAAACTGATAAGAACAGATACTACACTTGATCTTAGCCAAAAGGCCGAGAAGCGATAACCGTGAAAGGGGCGGGCCCAACAAGGTGCCCTTCATGGGCACTATCACTGCTTGCTGTCAGGGAGGCTGCCAGACAATTTTCCATGCACACTCTGGGCTGGGGGGCAGTCAACCACCAGTACACACAGCAGAACCTAAACCCATACCATTATTGCTAAGCAGCAAGACAGGGGCCCATTGCACTCCCACGGGGCCTTTTTAAATGCAATCCATAACCCGGATTTGCCAGGAACCCTTCTTACTCCTCCTACTTGCATGTGACACTGGGCTTAGGATCTGCATAGGAAACACACACACAAGCACACACCTACCTTTGTTGCCTGCAGATGCCTCCTTGGCTGTCCCCAAACGGTATCAAACCAACACCCACGGGAAGCTGTAAGCATAGAGGACATGCCTGCACCCCATTGGACTTACCTGTGTGGGTTAAACCCGGGTTATTTGACAACCTATGGCGGTGATGGTTCTGCTCAGGCAGAGCAGTGCTGATGCTCCTCATAAAGCTGTCGCTGCTGTGAAGGTTCTAGGTGACATCACAAATCCCTATGGTTACATACACAACAAAGCTGGGTTGTTGTTGTTTACACTCTGCAAGGCCTGTGGAAGTGAGTGACATCATAGCACTGTAGTTCTGAGGGTTCTAGATGGATGCAACAATCTCCTGTTGCTTCTATGAAGGCCATAATAGACGACATCACCAAACAGCTCCATAGTCACATACACAGCAAAGGAGAGATGTTGTTTACACCTAGTGATGTCAGTGGTATTGAGTGACATCACAGCACAGTGCTAAGGCTCCTGGGCCTGGACACAGCAGCGGCTGCAATATCTCAACGGAGAATACGTTTATATATGTGTGTGTGTGCGCGTATATATATATATATATATATATATATATATATATATATATTTCTCCGCCGAAATCACTTTTAAACCCATTTCCACCTTTTTTTCCCTTCTCTTCCTCTTACTTTTTTTTCACGTTTTTTTACGTTTTTCTCCTTTTCGCCTCTTTTCTGGGCGTATTATTCTTCTTTTTCTTCTTTTTTTCGTCTAATGCATACCCCATCAGTGCAGCAATGCTTATTCAATACCGCCAGCAGATGGAGACACTGGGGGATAATTTTCTAAGGATTTATACTGATTTTTCCTGTCTGAATTTGTCGCACAGAAAGTTGCAGGCCAAATATGTGTGACATTTCTGCGACTTTAGCTTCTAGAGCATTTTTACAACATTATACATAGGTGCTGAATACATAAAAAGCGACTGTTCAGCGACAGACAAGTCGCATCGGCTGAAAGTAGGCCAGAATGTCAGTCCATGTTGGAGCAGGTTTAGATACAGTCTAAAGTATAGATCTCAAAGTCTGTGCACAGAATTTAGCAAGGGCCTCGCACCTTCTGATGCATCAGGTAGGTGCACAATAGCATAGCCTAACCCTCTGTACTTTGGTCTATATTGATGCGGGACATAGACAGCCAGCTGATGACCAATCCATTAGTGCAATGGATGGCTGGAAGCATTTGTCTTTGCCTTTGCAATACCACAGAAGCAATGCATGGTCAATGTACAGCAATGACACACCTGTGTGAACAGCCAGGAGACCCCCCCCCCCCCCCCCATGTTATGTTACATAGTTACATAGTTAGTACGGTCGAAAAAAGACATATGTCCATCAAGTTCAACCAGGGAATTAAGGGGTAGGGGTGTGGCGCGATATTGGGGAAGGGATGAGATTTTATATTTCTTCATAAGCATTAATCTTATTTTGTCAATTAGGAACATTCAGCACCCACCCGCTATCAAGGCAGCTGCCTATCATGTCATGCCCTACCTGCACAGGTGTGCTGGCTACTCAAATGATCCAATTAAGGAGGCCATTTAGTCAGCAGCAGCAGAAGTCCTGTGCCTGGACGCTCCAACAGCGGCCAGACACAAGCAGAAGCAGAAGCAGCAGAAGCAGCAGCAGCACCACCTTTTGTTTTTTGGCTGCAGCAGCAGCAAGGCCCACAGGGCTGGCTAGCTGGCTAGCCAGCAAGCAGGTAGCAATGAAAGTAGGAATCTTTCTTTTTAACCCTGTAAGGGGGTGGTGCACTGTACCCGAAGATACTGCCATATCGGGTCAATGCATAGGGCGACGGAAGCAAGCTTCGAAATCGGCCCCCGTTCTCAAAAATCCATTTAATATATGGTCCCCAGATAGGGGACGTATCAGATATTAAACTGATAAGAACAGATACTACACTTGATCTTAGCCAAAAGGCCGAGAAGCGATAACCATGAAAGGGGCGGGCCCAACAAGGTGCCCTTCATGGGCACTATCACTGCTTGCTGTCAGGGAGGCTGCCAGACAATTTTCCATGCACACTCTGGGCTGGGGGGCAGTCAACCACCAGTACACACAGCAGAACCTAAACCCATACCATTATTGCTAAGCAGCAAGACAGGGGCCCATTGCACTCCCACGGGGCCTTTTTAAATGCAATCCATAACCCGGATTTGCCAGGAACCCTTCTTACTCCTCCTACTTGCATGTGACACTGGGCTTAGGATCTGCATAGGAAACACACACACAAGCACACACCTACCTTTGTTGCCTGCAGATGCCTCCTTGGCTGTCCCCAAACGGTATCAAACCAACACCCACGGGAAGCTGTAAGCATAGAGGACATGCCTGCACCCCATTGGACTTACCTGTGTGGGTTAAACCCGGGTTATTTGACAACCTATGGCGGTGATGGTTCTGCTCAGGCAGAGCAGTGCTGATGCTCCTCATAAAGCTGTCGCTGCTGTGAAGGTTCTAGGTGACATCACAAATCCCTATGGTTACATACACAACAAAGCTGGGTTGTTGTTGTTTACACTCTGCAAGGCCTGTGGAAGTGAGTGACATCATAGCACTGTAGTTCTGAGGGTTCTAGATGGATGCAACAATCTCCTGTTGCTTCTATGAAGGCCATAATAGACGACATCACCAAACAGCTCCATAGTCACATACACAGCAAAGGAGAGATGTTGTTTACACCTAGTGATGTCAGTGGTATTGAGTGACATCACAGCACAGTGCTAAGGCTCCTGGGCCTGGACACAGCAGCGGCTGCAATATCTCAACGGAGAATACGTTTATATATATGTGTGTGTGTGCGCGTATATATATATATATATATATATATATATATATATATACATATATATATTTCTCCGCCGAAATCACTTTTAAACCCATTTCCACCTTTTTTTCCCTTCTCTTCCTCTTACTTTTTTTTCACGTTTTTTTACGTTTTTCTCCTTTTCGCCTCTTTTCTGGGCGTATTATTCTTCTTTTTCTTCTTTTTTTTCGTCTAATGCATACCCCATCTGTGCAGCAATGCTTATTCAATACCGCCAGCAGATGGAGACACTGGGGGATAATTTTCTAAGGATTTATACAGATTTTTCCTGTCTGAATTTGTCGCACAGAAAGTTGCAGGCCAAATATGTGTGACATTTCTGCGACTTTAGCTTCTAGAGCATTTTTACAACATTATACATAGGTGCTGAATACATAAAAAGCGACTGTTCAGCGACAGACAAGTCGCATCGGCTGAAAGTAGGCCAGAATGTCAGTCCATGTTGGAGCAGGTTTAGATACAGTCTAAAGTATAGATCTCAAAGTCTGTGCACAGAATTTAGCAAGGGCCTCGCACCTTCTGATGCATCAGGTAGGTGCACAATAGCATAGCCTAACCCTCTGTACTTTGGTCTATATTGATGCGGGACATAGACAGCCAGCTGATGACCAATCCATTAGTGCAATGGATGGCTGGAAGCATTTGTCTTTGCCTTTGCAATACCACAGAAGCAATGCATGGTCAATGTACAGCAATGACACACCTGTGTGAACAGCCAGGAGACCCCCCCCCCCCCCCCATGTTATGTTACATAGTTACATAGTTAGTACGGTCGAAAAAAGACATATGTCCATCAAGTTCAACCAGGGAATTAAGGGGTAGGGGTGTGGCGCGATATTGGGGAAGGGATGAGATTTTATATTTCTTCATAAGCATTAATCTTATTTTGTCAATTAGGAACATTCAGCACCCACCCGCTATCAAGGCAGCTGCCTATCATGTCATGCCCTACCTGCACAGGTGTGCTGGCTACTCAAATGATCCAATTAAGGAGGCCATTTAGTCAGCAGCAGCAGAAGTCCTGTGCCTGGACGCTCCAACAGCGGCCAGACACAAGCAGAAGCAGAAGCAGCAGAAGCAGCAGCAGCACCACCTTTTGTTTTTTGGCTGCAGCAGCAGCAAGGCCCACAGGGCTGGCTAGCTGGCTAGCCAGCAAGCAGGTAGCAATGAAAGTAGGAATCTTTCTTTTTAACCCTGTAAGGGGGTGGTGCACTGTACCCGAAGATACTGCCATATCGGGTCAATGCATAGGGCGACGGAAGCAAGCTTCG
Organism: Hyla sarda; assembly: GCF_029499605.1. Taxonomy (NCBI): domain Eukaryota; kingdom Metazoa; phylum Chordata; class Amphibia; order Anura; family Hylidae; genus Hyla; species Hyla sarda. The sequence goes on from NW_026610415.1 coordinate 275,168, forward strand.
AAATCGGCCCCCGTTCTCAAAAATCCATTTAATATATGGTCCCCAGATAGGGGACGTATCAGATATTAAACTGATAAGAACAGATACTACACTTGATCTTAGCCAAAAGGCCGAGAAGCGATAACCGTGAAAGGGGCGGGCCCAACAAGGTGCCCTTCATGGGCACTATCACTGCTTGCTGTCAGGGAGGCTGCCAGACAATTTTCCATGCACACTCTGGGCTGGGGGGCAGTCAACCACCAGTACACACAGCAGAACCTAAACCCATACCATTATTGCTAAGCAGCAAGACAGGGGCCCATTGCACTCCCACGGGGCCTTTTTAAATGCAATCCATAACCCGGATTTGCCAGGAACCCTTCTTACTCCTCCTACTTGCATGTGACACTGGGCTTAGGATCTGCATAGGAAACACACACACAAGCACACACCTACCTTTGTTGCCTGCAGATGCCTCCTTGGCTGTCCCCAAACGGTATCAAACCAACACCCACGGGAAGCTGTAAGCATAGAGGACATGCCTGCACCCCATTGGACTTACCTGTGTGGGTTAAACCCGGGTTATTTGACAACCTATGGCGGTGATGGTTCTGCTCAGGCAGAGCAGTGCTGATGCTCCTCATAAAGCTGTCGCTGCTGTGAAGGTTCTAGGTGACATCACAAATCCCTATGGTTACATACACAACAAAGCTGGGTTGTTGTTGTTTACACTCTGCAAGGCCTGTGGAAGTGAGTGACATCATAGCACTGTAGTTCTGAGGGTTCTAGATGGATGCAACAATCTCCTGTTGCTTCTATGAAGGCCATAATAGACGACATCACCAAACAGCTCCATAGTCACATACACAGCAAAGGAGAGATGTTGTTTACACCTAGTGATGTCAGTGGTATTGAGTGACATCACAGCACAGTGCTAAGGCTCCTGGGCCTGGACACAGCAGCGGCTGCAATATCTCAACGGAGAATACGTTTATATATATGTGTGTGTGTGCGCGTATATATATATATATATATATATATATATATATATATATTTCTCCGCCGAAATCACTTTTAAACCCATTTCCACCTTTTTTTCCCTTCTCTTCCTCTTACTTTTTTTTCACGTTTTTTTACGTTTTTCTCCTTTTCGCCTCTTTTCTGGGCGTATTATTCTTCTTTTTCTTCTTTTTTTTCGTCTAATGCATACCCCATCAGTGCAGCAATGCTTATTCAATACCGCCAGCAGATGGAGACACTGGGGGATAATTTTCAAAGGATTTATACTGATTTTTCCTTTCTGAATTTGTCGCACAGAAAGTTGCAGGCCAAATATGTGTGACATTTCTGCGACTTTAGCTTCTAGAGCATTTTTACAACATTATACATAGGTGCTGAATACATAAAAAGCGACTGTTCAGCGACAGACAAGTCGCATCGGCTGAAAGTAGGCCAGAATGTCAGTCCATGTTGGAGCAGGTTTAGATACAGTCTAAAGTATAGATCTCAAAGTCTGTGCACAGAATTTAGCAAGGGCCTCGCACCTTCTGATGCATCAGGTAGGTACACAATAGCATAGCCTAACCCTCTGTACTTTGGTCTATATTGATGCGGGACATAGACAGCCAGCTGATGACCAATCCATTAGTGCAATGGATGGCTGGAAGCATTTGTCTTTGCCTTTGCAATACCACAGAAGCAATGCATGGTCAATGTACAGCAATGACACACCTGTGTGAACAGCCAGGAGACCCCCCCCCCCCCCCATGTTATGTTACATAGTTACATAGTTAGTACGGTCGAAAAAAGACATATGTCCATCAAGTTCAACCAGGGAATTAAGGGGTAGGGGTGTGGCGCGATATTGGGGAAGGGATGAGATTTTATATTTCTTCATAAGCATTAATCTTATTTTGTCAATTAGGAACATTCAGCACCCACCCGCTATCAAGGCAGCTGCCTATCATGTCATGCCCTACCTGCACAGGTGTGCTGGCTACTCAAATGATCCAATTAAGGAGGCCATTTAGTCAGCAGCAGCAGAAGTCCTGTGCCTGGACGCTCCAACAGCGGCCAGACACAAGCAGAAGCAGAAGCAGCAGAAGCAGCAGCAGCACCACCTTTTGTTTTTTGGCTGCAGCAGCAGCAAGGCCCACAGGGCTGGCTAGCTGGCTAGCCAGCAAGCAGGTAGCAATGAAAGTAGGAATCTTTCTTTTTAACCCTGTAAGGGGGTGGTGCACTGTACCCGAAGATACTGCCATATCGGGTCAATGCATAGGGCGACGGAAGCAAGCTTCGAAATCGGCCCCCGTTCTCAAAAATCCATTTAATATATGGTCCCCAGATAGGGGACGTATCAGATATTAAACTGATAAGAACAGATACTACACTTGATCTTAGCCAAAAGGCCGAGAAGCGATAACCGTGAAAGGGGCGGGCCCAACAAGGTGCCCTTCATGGGCACTATCACTGCTTGCTGTCAGGGAGGCTGCCAGACAATTTTCCATGCACACTCTGGGCTGGGGGGCAGTCAACCACCAGTACACACAGCAGAACCTAAACCCATACCATTATTGCTAAGCAGCAAGACAGGGGCCCATTGCACTCCCACGGGGCCTTTTTAAATGCAATCCATAACCCGGATTTGCCAGGAACCCTTCTTACTCCTCCTACTTGCATGTGACACTGGGCTTAGGATCTGCATAGGAAACACACACACAAGCACACACCTACCTTTGTTGCCTGCAGATGCCTCCTTGGCTGTCCCCAAACGGTATCAAACCAACACCCACGGGAAGCTGTAAGCATAGAGGACATGCCTGCACCCCATTGGACTTACCTGTGTGGGTTAAACCCGGGTTATTTGACAACCTATGGCGGTGATGGTTCTGCTCAGGCAGAGCAGTGCTGATGCTCCTCATAAAGCTGTCGCTGCTGTGAAGGTTCTAGGTGACATCACAAATCCCTATGGTTACATACACAACAAAGCTGGGTTGTTGTTGTTTACACTCTGCAAGGCCTGTGGAAGTGAGTGACATCATAGCACTGTAGTTCTGAGGGTTCTAGATGGATGCAACAATCTCCTGTTGCTTCTATGAAGGCCATAATAGACGACATCACCAAACAGCTCCATAGTCACATACACAGCAAAGGAGAGATGTTGTTTACACCTAGTGATGTCAGTGGTATTGAGTGACATCACAGCACAGTGCTAAGGCTCCTGGGCCTGGACACAGCAGCGGCTGCAATATCTCAACGGAGAATACGTTTATATATATGTGTGTGTGTGCGCGTATATATATATATATATATATATATATATATATATATACATATATATATTTCTCCGCCGAAATCACTTTTAAACCCATTTCCACCTTTTTTTCCCTTCTCTTCCTCTTACTTTTTTTTCACGTTTTTTTACGTTTTTCTCCTTTTCGCCTCTTTTCTGGGCGTATTATTCTTCTTTTTCTTCTTTTTTTTCGTCTAATGCATACCCCATCTGTGCAGCAATGCTTATTCAATACCGCCAGCAGATGGAGACACTGGGGGATAATTTTCTAAGGATTTATACTGATTTTTCCTGTCTGAATTTGTCGCACAGAAAGTTGCAGGCCAAATATGTGTGACATTTCTGCGACTTTAGCTTCTAGAGCATTTTTACAACATTATACATAGGTGCTGAATACATAAAAAGCGACTGTTCAGCGACAGACAAGTCGCATCGGCTGAAAGTAGGCCAGAATGTCAGTCCATGTTGGAGCAGGTTTAGATACAGTCTAAAGTATAGATCTCAAAGTCTGTGCACAGAATTTAGCAAGGGCCTCGCACCTTCTGATGCATCAGGTAGGTGCACAATAGCATAGCCTAACCCTCTGTACTTTGGTCTATATTGATGCGGGACATAGACAGCCAGCTGATGACCAATCCATTAGTGCAATGGATGGCTGGAAGCATTTGTCTTTGCCTTTGCAATACCACAGAAGCAATGCATGGTCAATGTACAGCAATGACACACCTGTGTGAACAGCCAGGAGACCCCCCCCCCCCCATGTTATGTTACATAGTTACATAGTTAGTACGGTCGAAAAAAGACATATGTCCATCAAGTTCAACCAGGGAATTAAGGGGTAGGGGTGTGGCGCGATATTGGGGAAGGGATGAGATTTTATATTTCTTCATAAGCATTAATCTTATTTTGTCAATTAGGAACATTCAGCACCCACCCGCTATCAAGGCAGCTGCCTATCATGTCATGCCCTACCTGCACAGGTGTGCTGGCTACTCAAATGATCCAATTAAGGAGGCCATTTAGTCAGCAGCAGCAGAAGTCCTGTGCCTGGACGCTCCAACAGCGGCCAGACACAAGCAGAAGCAGAAGCAGCAGAAGCAGCAGCAGCACCACCTTTTGTTTTTTGGCTGCAGCAGCAGCAAGGCCCACAGGGCTGGCTAGCTGGCTAGCCAGCAAGCAGGTAGCAATGAAAGTAGGAATCTTTCTTTTTAACCCTGTAAGGGGGTGGTGCACTGTACCCGAAGATACTGCCATATCGGGTCAATGCATAGGGCGACGGAAGCAAGCTTCGAAATCGGCCCCCGTTCTCAAAAATCCATTTAATATATGGTCCCCAGATAGGGGACGTATCAGATATTAAACTGATAAGAACAGATACTACACTTGATCTTAGCCAAAAGGCCGAGAAGCGATAACCGTGAAAGGGGCGGGCCCAACAAGGTGCCCTTCATGGGCACTATCACTGCTTGCTGTCAGGGAGGCTGCCAGACAATTTTCCATGCACACTCTGGGCTGGGGGGCAGTCAACCACCAGTACACACAGCAGAACCTAAACCCATACCATTATTGCTAAGCAGCAAGACAGGGGCCCATTGCACTCCCACGGGGCCTTTTTAAATGCAATCCATAACCCGGATTTGCCAGGAACCCTTCTTACTCCTCCTACTTGCATGTGACACTGGGCTTAGGATCTGCATAGGAAACACACACACAAGCACACACCTACCTTTGTTGCCTGCAGATGCCTCCTTGGCTGTCCCCAAACGGTATCAAACCAACACCCACGGGAAGCTGTAAGCATAGAGGACATGCCTGCACCCCATTGGACTTACCTGTGTGGGTTAAACCCGGGTTATTTGACAACCTATGGCGGTGATGGTTCTGCTCAGGCAGAGCAGTGCTGATGCTCCTCATAAAGCTGTCGCTGCTGTGAAGGTTCTAGGTGACATCACAAATCCCTATGGTTACATACACAACAAAGCTGGGTTGTTGTTGTTTACACTCTGCAAGGCCTGTGGAAGTGAGTGACATCATAGCACTGTAGTTCTGAGGGTTCTAGATGGATGCAACAATCTCCTGTTGCTTCTATGAAGGCCATAATAGACGACATCACCAAACAGCTCCATAGTCACATACACAGCAAAGGAGAGATGTTGTTTACACCTAGTGATGTCAGTGGTATTGAGTGACATCACAGCACAGTGCTAAGGCTCCTGGGCCTGGACACAGCAGCGGCTGCAATATCTCAACGGAGAATACGTTTATATATATGTGTGTGTGTGCGCGTATATATATATATATATATATATATATATATATATATATATATTTCTCCGCCGAAATCACTTTTAAACCCATTTCCACCTTTTTTTCCCTTCTCTTCCTCTTACTTTTTTTTCACGTTTTTTTACGTTTTTCTCCTTTTCGCCTCTTTTCTGGGCGTATTATTCTTCTTTTTCTTCTTTTTTTTCGTCTAATGCATACCCCATCAGTGCAGCAATGCTTATTCAATACCGCCAGCAGATGGAGACACTGGGGGATAATTTTCAAAGGATTTATACTGATTTTTCCTTTCTGAATTTGTCGCACAGAAAGTTGCAGGCCAAATATGTGTGACATTTCTGCGACTTTAGCTTCTAGAGCATTTTTACAACATTATACATAGGTGCTGAATACATAAAAAGCGACTGTTCAGCGACAGACAAGTCGCATCGGCTGAAAGTAGGCCAGAATGTCAGTCCATGTTGGAGCAGGTTTAGATACAGTCTAAAGTATAGATCTCAAAGTCTGTGCACAGAATTTAGCAAGGGCCTCGCACCTTCTGATGCATCAGGTAGGTACACAATAGCATAGCCTAACCCTCTGTACTTTGGTCTATATTGATGCGGGACATAGACAGCCAGCTGATGACCAATCCATTAGTGCAATGGATGGCTGGAAGCATTTGTCTTTGCCTTTGCAATACCACAGAAGCAATGCATGGTCAATGTACAGCAATGACACACCTGTGTGAACAGCCAGGAGACCCCCCCCCCCCCCCATGTTATGTTACATAGTTACATAGTTAGTACGGTCGAAAAAAGACATATGTCCATCAAGTTCAACCAGGGAATTAAGGGGTAGGGGTGTGGCGCGATATTGGGGAAGGGATGAGATTTTATATTTCTTCATAAGCATTAATCTTATTTTGTCAATTAGGAACATTCAGCACCCACCCGCTATCAAGGCAGCTGCCTATCATGTCATGCCCTACCTGCACAGGTGTGCTGGCTACTCAAATGATCCAATTAAGGAGGCCATTTAGTCAGCAGCAGCAGAAGTCCTGTGCCTGGACGCTCCAACAGCGGCCAGACACAAGCAGAAGCAGAAGCAGCAGAAGCAGCAGCAGCACCACCTTTTGTTTTTTGGCTGCAGCAGCAGCAAGGCCCACAGGGCTGGCTAGCTGGCTAGCCAGCAAGCAGGTAGCAATGAAAGTAGGAATCTTTCTTTTTAACCCTGTAAGGGGGTGGTGCACTGTACCCGAAGATACTGCCATATCGGGTCAATGCATAGGGCGACGGAAGCAAGCTTCGAAATCGGCCCCCGTTCTCAAAAATCCATTTAATATATGGTCCCCAGATAGGGGACGTATCAGATATTAAACTGATAAGAACAGATACTACACTTGATCTTAGCCAAAAGGCCGAGAAGCGATAACCGTGAAAGGGGCGGGCCCAACAAGGTGCCCTTCATGGGCACTATCACTGCTTGCTGTCAGGGAGGCTGCCAGACAATTTTCCATGCACACTCTGGGCTGGGGGGCAGTCAACCACCAGTACACACAGCAGAACCTAAACCCATACCATTATTGCTAAGCAGCAAGACAGGGGCCCATTGCACTCCCACGGGGCCTTTTTAAATGCAATCCATAACCCGGATTTGCCAGGAACCCTTCTTACTCCTCCTACTTGCATGTGACACTGGGCTTAGGATCTGCATAGGAAACACACACACAAGCACACACCTACCTTTGTTGCCTGCAGATGCCTCCTTGGCTGTCCCCAAACGGTATCAAACCAACACCCACGGGAAGCTGTAAGCATAGAGGACATGCCTGCACCCCATTGGACTTACCTGTGTGGGTTAAACCCGGGTTATTTGACAACCTATGGCGGTGATGGTTCTGCTCAGGCAGAGCAGTGCTGATGCTCCTCATAAAGCTGTCGCTGCTGTGAAGGTTCTAGGTGACATCACAAATCCCTATGGTTACATACACAACAAAGCTGGGTTGTTGTTGTTTACACTCTGCAAGGCCTGTGGAAGTGAGTGACATCATAGCACTGTAGTTCTGAGGGTTCTAGATGGATGCAACAATCTCCTGTTGCTTCTATGAAGGCCATAATAGACGACATCACCAAACAGCTCCATAGTCACATACACAGCAAAGGAGAGATGTTGTTTACACCTAGTGATGTCAGTGGTATTGAGTGACATCACAGCACAGTGCTAAGGCTCCTGGGCCTGGACACAGCAGCGGCTGCAATATCTCAACGGAGAATACGTTTATATATATGTGTGTGTGTGCGCGTATATATATATATATATATATATATATATATATATATATATATATTTCTCCGCCGAAATCACTTTTAAACCCATTTCCACCTTTTTTTCCCTTCTCTTCCTCTTACTTTTTTTTCACGTTTTTTTACGTTTTTCTCCTTTTCGCCTCTTTTCTGGGCGTATTATTCTTCTTTTTCTTCTTTTTTTTCGTCTAATGCATACCCCATCAGTGCAGCAATGCTTATTCAATACCGCCAGCAGATGGAGACACTGGGGGATAATTTTCAAAGGATTTATACTGATTTTTCCTTTCTGAATTTGTCGCACAGAAAGTTGCAGGCCAAATATGTGTGACATTTCTGCGACTTTAGCTTCTAGAGCATTTTTACAACATTATACATAGGTGCTGAATACATAAAAAGCGACTGTTCAGCGACAGACAAGTCGCATCGGCTGAAAGTAGGCCAGAATGTCAGTCCATGTTGGAGCAGGTTTAGATACAGTCTAAAGTATAGATCTCAAAGTCTGTGCACAGAATTTAGCAAGGGCCTCGCACCTTCTGATGCATCAGGTAGGTACACAATAGCATAGCCTAACCCTCTGTACTTTGGTCTATATTGATGCGGGACATAGACAGCCAGCTGATGACCAATCCATTAGTGCAATGGATGGCTGGAAGCATTTGTCTTTGCCTTTGCAATACCACAGAAGCAATGCATGGTCAATGTACAGCAATGACACACCTGTGTGAACAGCCAGGAGACCCCCCCCCCCCCCCATGTTATGTTACATAGTTACATAGTTAGTACGGTCGAAAAAAGACATATGTCCATCAAGTTCAACCAGGGAATTAAGGGGTAGGGGTGTGGCGCGATATTGGGGAAGGGATGAGATTTTATATTTCTTCATAAGCATTAATCTTATTTTGTCAATTAGGAACATTCAGCACCCACCCGCTATCAAGGCAGCTGCCTATCATGTCATGCCCTACCTGCACAGGTGTGCTGGCTACTCAAATGATCCAATTAAGGAGGCCATTTAGTCAGCAGCAGCAGAAGTCCTGTGCCTGGACGCTCCAACAGCGGCCAGACACAAGCAGAAGCAGAAGCAGCAGAAGCAGCAGCAGCACCACCTTTTGTTTTTTGGCTGCAGCAGCAGCAAGGCCCACAGGGCTGGCTAGCTGGCTAGCCAGCAAGCAGGTAGCAATGAAAGTAGGAATCTTTCTTTTTAACCCTGTAAGGGGGTGGTGCACTGTACCCGAAGATACTGCCATATCGGGTCAATGCATAGGGCGACGGAAGCAAGCTTCGAAATCGGCCCCCGTTCTCAAAAATCCATTTAATATATGGTCCCCAGATAGGGGACGTATCAGATATTAAACTGATAAGAACAGATACTACACTTGATCTTAGCCAAAAGGCCGAGAAGCGATAACCGTGAAAGGGGCGGGCCCAACAAGGTGCCCTTCATGGGCACTATCACTGCTTGCTGTCAGGGAGGCTGCCAGACAATTTTCCATGCACACTCTGGGCTGGGGGGCAGTCAACCACCAGTACACACAGCAGAACCTAAACCCATACCATTATTGCTAAGCAGCAAGACAGGGGCCCATTGCACTCCCACGGGGCCTTTTTAAATGCAATCCATAACCCGGATTTGCCAGGAACCCTTCTTACTCCTCCTACTTGCATGTGACACTGGGCTTAGGATCTGCATAGGAAACACACACACAAGCACACACCTACCTTTGTTGCCTGCAGATGCCTCCTTGGCTGTCCCCAAACGGTATCAAACCAACACCCACGGGAAGCTGTAAGCATAGAGGACATGCCTGCACCCCATTGGACTTACCTGTGTGGGTTAAACCCGGGTTATTTGACAACCTATGGCGGTGATGGTTCTGCTCAGGCAGAGCAGTGCTGATGCTCCTC